>NC_134902.1:40828239-41023239 GCF_041734735.1 Babylonia areolata
TGGAACCCAGACCCTCAAGGGGACACTGTACTGGCAGATAAGCATCTTAACCATTCTGCCAGCATCCTCTGTGTAGTCACCCCCTGACCAAGAGCAGGACGGATGTCACCATGGACAGAAGATGCACAGCACCCATTGCCCCTCATCAAGGGTTCATGGGAAGGTTTCACCGTCCTCATCTCCACAAACATGTTATTTCCAGGATCAGAGGTCAATCTCCATACAATTTTCATTCACAGCTGTGTTTCAACCATGCATTGGGCACACTGTACTGTAAGGCATGTGGGTTGAAACTGAAGAGAAAAACAATGTCATGCCCCAAAGTTCATGAAATACAGTGTCTTTTATTTTATCTGACATTATCTTCAATATCTACCAGTTTTCACCTATCTATGACTGAATTAAAGTTGATAAACCCAGAGGGAAGAAGAGGGAATAATCCATAGTGAACGAGAGGGAAAAAGGGGGGATAATCCATAGTGAAAGAGAGGGAAGAAGGGGGGATAATCCATAGTGAAAGAGAGGGAAGAAGGGGGGATAATCCATAGTGAAAGAGAGGGAAGAATGGGGGATAATCCATAGTGAAAGAGAGGGAAGAAGGGGGGGGTAATCCATAGTGAGAGGGAAGAAGGGGGGGGGATAATCCATAGTGAAAGAGAGGGAAGAAGGGGGGATAATCCATAGTGAAAGAGAGGGAAGAAGGGGGGATAATCCATAGTGAAAGAGAGGGAAGAAGGGGGGATAATCCATAGTGAAAGAGAGGGAAGAATGGGGGATAATCCATAGTGAAAGAGAGGGAAGAAGGGGGGGGATAATCCATAGTGAAAGAGAGGGAAGAAGGGGGGATAATCCATAGTGAAAGAGAGGGAAGAAGGGTGGGGGGATAATCCATAGTGAAAGAGAGGGAAGAAGGGGGATAATCCATAGTGAAAGAGAGGGAAGAATGGGGGGATAATCCATAGTGAAAGAGAGGGAAGAAGGGGGGAATAATTCATACTGACACAGAGGGAAGAACGGGGAATAATCCACAGTGGGAAGAAGGGGGAATAATTCATACTGACACAGAGGGAAGAACGGGGAATAATCCACAGTGGGAAGAAGGGGGAATAATTCATACTGACACAGAGGGAAGAAGGAGAAATAATCCATAGTGGGAAGAAGGGGGAATAATCCATAGTGGGAAGAAGGGGGAATAATTCATATTGACACAGAGGGAAGAAGGAGAAATAATCCATAGTGGGAAGAAGGGGGAATAATTCATATTGACACAGAGGAAAGAAGGGGGAATAATCCATAGTGGGAAGAAGGGGGAATAATTCATACTGACACAGAGGGAAGAAGGAGAAATAATCCATAGTGGGAAGAAGGGGGACTAATTCATAATTATTGACACAGAGGGAAGAAGGGGGAATAATCCACACTGAAACAGAAGAAGGGGGAATAATCTGTATTGAATCAGAGGTAAGAGGGGTTAATAATCCATACTGAAACAGAGGGAAGAAGGGGGAACAACCCACAGTGAAACAGAGAGAAGGGGGAATAATCCAGTGAAACAGAGAGAAGAAGGGTTAATAATCTATACTGAAACAGACAGAAGAAGGGGGAATAATCCACAGTGAAACAGAGAGAAGAGGGGGGAATAATCCACAGTGAAACAGAGGGAAGTGAAGAGGCAGACAGAGCACTGTGGGTCGAACACTGATCATGAATGTCATAACTGGGATTCTTTCATTTTATTTTATTCATATTCTGTGACTCTCAGCCAACGTCATCAGTCAAACACTTTTCATCAATGGCACCACTGGAATTATCTTATTTCATTTCATATTATTTATTTTTGGTGACTATCATCCAACCTCATGGGTCTCTTAACACAAATGGGTCAAACACTCATGAATGGCTTGACTGGAAAGGTTTTCTTTATATCACCCTACTGAGAAAACGTTCATGTCAACTTAAAATTTACCACAGATGCACACACACACACAATCAAGACCGGGTGAACACACAGACTCACTTTGTCACACGCGTTAGTAAAAAATAATCCCAAACATACAAAGAACCTATTCAAGCATACAAAACCATTGTTTAGCAAGGAGAAATGAAACTGATCCTGCCAATATGTAATCAACTGAATGTAAAAGCAAATGATGATTCAGCTATTTCCTTATGATATAAACCCATGGAGGTGGCAGAACGGTCAAGACGCTGAGCTGCCAGAAGAGAGTCGGTCAGAGTGTGGGTCTGAACCCCATGTAGGAGGGAGGGGGAGGTGGCAGAACGGTCAAGGCGCTGAGCTGCCAGAAAAGAGTCGGTCAGTGTGGGTCTGAACCCCATGTAGGAGGGAGGGGGGAGGTGGCAGAACGGTCAAGGCGCTGAGCTGCCAGAAAAGAGTCGGTCAGTGTGGGTCTGAACCCCATGTAGGAGGGAGGGGGGAGGTGGCAGAACGGTCAAGGCGCTGAGCTGCCAGAAGAGAGTCGGTCAGTGTGGGTCTGAACCCCATGTGGGAGAAAGGAGGGAGGTGGCAGAACGGTCAAGGCGCTGAGCTGCCAGAAAAGGGTCGGTCAGAGTGTGGGTCTGAACCCCATGTAGGAGGGAGGGGGGAGGTGGCAGAACGGTCAAGGCGCTGAGCTGCCAGAAAAGGGTCGGTCAGAGTGTGGGTCTGAACCCCATGTGGGAGAAAGGAGGGAGGTGGCAGAACGGTCAAGACGCTGAGCTGCCAGAAAAGGGTCGGTCAGAGTGTGGGTCTGAACCCCATGTGGGAGAAAGGAGGGAGGTGGCAGAACGGTCAAGACGCTGAGCTGCCAGAAAAGGGTCGGTCAGAGTGTGGGTCTGAACCCCATGTGGGAGAAAGGAGGGAGGTGGCAGAACGGTCAAGACGCTGAGCTGCCAGAAAAGGGTCGGTCAGAGTGTGGGTCTGAACCCCATGTGGGAGAAAGGAGGGAGGTGGCAGAACGGTCAAGGCGCTGAGCTGCCAGAAAAGGGTCAGTCAGAGTGTGGGTCTGAACCCCGCTCTTGCCCTTTCACCCAGGTTTGACCGGCAAATCAAACCAAGTGTCCAGTCATTCTGATGAGTCAGATGAGACGATAAACAGAGTTCCCATGTGCTGCATGCAGTTGGCGCACTGAAAAAGAACCGATGGCAACCCAAGTGTTGTCTTCTGGTGAAATTCTGTTGAAGAAATCCACTCTGATGGGTATACAACCATCTATAAACATGCACTCAAGGCCTGACTAAGTGTGTTGGGTTATGCTGCTGGTCAGGCATCTGCCTAGCAGATGTGGTGTAGCGTATATGGATTCGTCCGAACGCAGTGATGCCTCCTTCAGAATGTGAAACTGAAACTGAAATAAATCCTATCAAAGGAGGAAATAAGGACAGAGTGGGTGTTTACCTTGAAGTACATGATGTCCAGGAAAGTGTAGTAGTACAGAGACAGCGACTTCATGATCTCGTTCTTCATGTTATTCACCACAGTCAGCTGCAAAAAAACAAAGAACCAGAAATAAACCACACGTCCCTCCACCACCTGTCCTCAAATGTCAAAAAAACAACAAAGAACCAGAAATAAATAAAGCACACCTCCTTTCACCACCTGTCCTCAAATGTCACAAACACAAAGAACCAGAAATAAACCACACGTCCCTCCACCACCTGTGTTCAAACAACAACAACAACAACAACAAAAACAAAACAAAACAAAAAAAAATATATATATATATATATAAAACCCCATCAAAATCCACACTTATCTATCCACTCTTGCATTTCCAATGTTTGAGGGCTGCTTTTTCTTCCAGAAATTTATATTGTATGTGTGTACGTTTGCTTTCATGCCTGCAATGATGTGGCTGGGCGCTTGTTTGCCTGGATCACTGGATGACAGACACAAATTATGAAATATCTATAACTGTTATATTTGGGGGGTGGGGGGTGAACAAGTTCATAGTGTTTTGTTTCACTGTGCGTCACATTATTCATATCATAAATGTTAACTGCGCATCATATTATCATCAATGTTTACTGTGCGTCACATTATTCACATCATAAATGTTAACGGCGCATCATATTATCATCAATGTTTACTGTGCGTCACATTATTCATATCATAAATGTTAACTGCGCATCATATTATTATCAATGTTTACTGTGCGTCACATTATTCATATCATAAATGTTAACTGCGCATCATATTATCATCAATGTTTACTGTGCGTCACATTATTACTAATGTTACACGTATGATCTATCATCAATATTACCTGTGCATCACATTATCACTGATGATACATGGATTACAGGATCTTTAACGTGCATATTTGATCTTCTGCATGCGTATACACACGAAGGGGGTTCAGGCACTGGCAGGTCTGCACGTATGTTGACCTGGGAAATCGGAAAAATCTCCACCCTTTACGCACCAGGTGCCACCAAGATTTGAACCCGGGACCCAATTGTGATCAGAGTTATCTAGTTTTGATCCCAAATTGGAATCTAAACTCATGGCTACACTTCCAAGCATGTTGGCAAATTGTTTGACTGAATGGCTGAAAAGCAGCAGCAAAAATGGAAGTAATGGCCTAGAGGTAGCACGTCTGCCTTGGAAGTGAGAGAATCTGAGCACAGTGGTTCGAATTCCAGCATGGCACAGTTGCCAGTATTTTCTTCCCCTCCACTAGACCTTGAGTGGTGGTCCGGACACTATAGTCATTCAGATGAGATGATAATCCCAGGTCCCATGTGCAGCATGCACTCAGGGCATGTAACAAGGCATCAAAAGGGTTATCCCTGGCAAAACACTGTAGTAAAAATCAACTTCAATCGGAAAACAAATAAAACTGCAGGCAGACAAAAAATTTTAAAGAAAGGTTGGCACTCTCAGTGTAGTGATACGCTCTCCCTGGGGAGAGCAGCCCAAATTTCAGAGATATCTGTTGTGACAAAAAAAGAAAAAAAAAGAAAAAGAAATACAAATACAATACAATACAAACTTTAAATCATATAATGATATAACCAGCTTTTATTTATAGAATAATGATGATTCCTACTACCTGGCTTGCTTTGGAGTCATACTGTGGAAATCTCTTCAACAAGGCTTTGGTGGCAGGCTCCAAGGATTTGTCTGTGAGGAATGACGGTTTGTTGTCTGGACTTCCCAGCATCTGAAACCACAGTCCATCAGCATTAAAAGACATGTTTAGACTATGCCATAAACCACAGTCCATCAGCATTAAAAGACATGTTTAGACTATACCATCCACCACAGTCCATCAGCATTAAAAGACATGTTTAGACTATGCCATCCACCACAGCCCATCAGCATTAAAAGACATGTTTAGACTATACCATCCACCACAGCCCATCAGCATTAAAAGACATGTTTAGACTATACCATCCACCACAGTCCATCAGCATTAAAAGACATGTTTAGACTATGCCATAAACCACAGTCCATCAGCATTAAAAGACATGTTTAGACTATACCATCCACCACAGCCCATCAGCATTAAAAGACATGTTTAGACTATACCATCCACCACAGCCCATCAGCATTAAAAGACATGTTTAGACTATGCCATAAACCACAGTCCATAGACATTAAAAAGGCATATCATATTAAATATATATATTATATATATATATATATATATAATATAATATAAACACCACAGTCCATCAGCATTAAAAGACACATTTAGACTATACCATCCACCACAGCCCATCAGCATTAAAAGACACATTTAGACTATGCCATAAACCACAGTCCATCAGCATTAAAAGACACATTTAGACTATACCATCCACCATAGTCCACCAGCATTAAAAGACATGTTTAGAATATATATATATATATATATATATATATATATATATATATATATATACCATCCACCACAGCCCATCAGCATTAAAAGACACATTTAGACTATACCATCCACCACAGTCCATCAGCATTAAAAGACACGTTTAGAATATACCATCCACCACAGTCCATAGACATTAAAAAGGCACATCATATTTAAAAAAAAAAAAAAAAAAAAAAAAAAAAAAAAATATATATATATATATATATATATATATATATATCATTATAAACACCACAGTCCATCAGCATAAAAAGGCACATTATACATTGTCACGTACGATAAACATCTGACAACAGTCCATTGGCATTAAAAGGCCCATACATAGATCACTACACTTTACATTACCAAACATGTTATGATAATTAATAATAATTAATTATTATATTTATATAGCGCTGAATCTTGAGCAGAGACAAATCAAAGCGCTTTCACACCAGTCATTCACACACATGCATAACTCTAAAACTGGAAAAACTGAAGACAAGGAAGAAGCAGGGAAGGGAGGCTAATTTGGGAAGAGGTGGGTTTTAACACCAGACTTGAAAGAGCTGAGTGCGGAGACCTGATGAAGAGAAAGAGGAAGTTCATTCCAATTGCAAGGTCCAGAGACAACAGAAATAACGGCAGCCAACAGTCAAGTGTTTGAATCTGGGTATGCATAAACAGAGTGGATCCAAAGCCGATCGTAGAGAGTGAGATGGAGTGTAGAGGTGAACACAGTAAAGAAAAAATATATAAAAACATTATTATATACATAACATTAGTTTAGTGCCATAGGTCCCACAATCTAATTTTTGTTACATCACTTTATACTATTATTATATCAACAATTTGAACAACTGAAACTTATACTTCCATCATAATAATAATAATAATAATAATAATGGATACTTATATAGCACACTATCCAGAAATCTGCTCAAGGTGCTTTACAAAAACGCATTTTTAACATAAAAGATTACATCTATGTTACATACACACACCAAAATATGACTACACGCACACACACACACACACACTGCGTACATACATTTAAACAATACATGTGTATCTAACAGCTACCCTAACACAAACGCACACATAGGCAGGCACAAACTTACATAAACGCACGCGCACACAATACACATTCCATGCTGAACTCAAAAGCTTATCTGCATCAACAATCTTAAAACCATTTTAAAGAATTTTGTTTGAATTCAGTCTTCCTGTAATTTTTCATTTTTCTCAAAAGGATGACAACTCAAGATACAGCAAACTGAGCAAATCACTTTATCTTACTTTTTTGTTTCTTTATTATTATCATCGTTTTTTTTCTAATACTTTTCGAACTTCTAGCACTTTTTCTGGTGCAGCTGACTGTGTTTTTTGCTACTGACAAAACTGTTTCCCAACTCAGCAATTATTTTCTTAACTGTCTAATTAGAGTTTTATGATTTTACTAAAATTAGAATTATGTATAATTGTATGAATAATTTAACAGCTTATATACTGTACAAATACTTCAGTATATCACTATACAACTACAAGTAATTATTATTCGCAGAAATGATTAAATATTATACACATGTATTCAAATTTCATTTATTTGATTTTTTTAAATTTACCAATTTAACATGTATACAGACCAAAGGCGCAGAAGAAGAATGAACGTGTGACTATGAATAGTGTGATGTGTGTGCATGGGTATGTGTGCATGTGTCTTGTGCATATTTATACATAATTCTGTATGCATAATTTGGTGTCTGTCAACACATGTGCACATGTATCTGTTTTCATATGTGCTTGCATGCATGTGTATATGTTTTTTTTTGTTTTGTTTTTTGTTTTTTGTTTTGTGTGTGTGTGTGTGTGTGTGTGTGTGTGTGTGTGTGTGTGTGTGTGTGTGTATCCATTGCATGTGCATAAGAACACACTCTGTAAACTTGTATATATGTGTGTTGGGTGTTTCTGTGTGCTTGTGAGCTCACCTGTGTGTGTGTGTGTGTGTGTGTGTGTGTGCGTGTGTGTGTGTGTGTGTGTGTGTGTGTGTGTGTGTGTGTGTGTGTGTGTGTGTGTGTGTGTGTGTGTGTGTGTGTGTGTGTGTGTGTGACTGAGGCAGAGACTGAGAGAGATGGGGGGGGGGGGGGAGTGAGAGAGAGTGTGTGTGTATGTGTGTGGTGTGTATGGGTGTGTGTGTGTCTGTGCGTTCGTGTGTCGTGCGTATACGTGAGTGTGTTCTCGTCCTAGACAGGCTAGAAAAATGAAGGTACAGTTGTAGTAAGGTCAAAGTGGAGTGAGACAGCATAGTTTGACATGGTACAGTATATGACACCAACACTCAGATCAACGTCTAGCACAGGGCGAGGCCGACTAACAGTCAAGAGTGCAACAAACACTTCCTTACCTTCTTGATGTTGTATATGCGGGTCAGCATCCCGATTCCTCGGTCATTGAGGATTGTTAGCTTTTCAGCCAACTTCTGTTGGCTTGGCATCATCGATCTAGACATGGTTGTATTTGAACGTTAACCCGGCTGTCTTTGTGCAAACCTCCCACACTTCCTGATTCAACATCCATCCATTTTGAGTGCATTTATGCTAATGACATTCCCAAGAGTGATCTCTCTTCGCTCAAAGGGACATCACTACAACGTCCGGTCCTCACACGAAAGTCCACGTAAGCCTAAGTGATAGTGACAGCGACGTTTTAGCATTATTTTGTGACCGATCACACTACACACAATTTCAACAATGAGGCGATCGAATATGAGTAAGTGCACAAGGTTTGACAGTTTAATTCCCTTTTTCTTCAGTTTTATTTACTTTTTTTTTTTTTTAGTGTTGACGAACAGACAGCTGTACGAATACTGATCCCAACACAGTAACAGGGACACAGGATCAGTCGCTATTTCGACAGATGCCGGTTGGCATGTAGACTAATTGGTGTACTATTCAGTAATATAATGAAAATCTGGTCACAGATTTGAAAAAGATAACGTTGTACAGTGCCACCGGCAAAAGGTCATTGAAGTACTTTGTGCTTATGATAAGTAATGGAAACATCTAGTATTTGAAGTTAGAGTTTGTGTGAAACATTACTCCTCTTCTTCCTCTTTAGCCACCACAGTCATCTTTGTGATTATTCTGTCACTCACAAAAGGGGGAGACTGACCCTTAAAAAAAAAAAGCAGAACCAGGACGTTAAGCACCCCCCCACCCCCACCCCACCCCCTCGTTCAGCCAGGGGAGCCTGGGCCCCAGAACAAAAAATAGAATTAAAAAATAAAGTGCCGCCCTATTGAAGCTTGGAGGCCCTTGCCATTAAAGTGTTGCTGGTCTTGGCCTCCGCTACATTTTCAGGTAAACTGTTCCAATCCCTGTTGGTCCTTGAGAGGAACGAAAACTGAAGGTACTGGGTTCAGCACTGTGGGAGCTTGAATTGCAGGCTATGACCATGTAGCTGTTGTGGCGGAGCAGGAACTAACTTGCTCTTGATGTGGTCAGTGTGGACCAGGTTGTGGTGGATTCTGGCCTAGAAGACTAGGCCACTTGAGATCTTCTGTCATGTCTGAGGGGTTGGACGTTGGAGGTGTGTCTGTAGCACCTCATTACAAAGTGGGCTGCTCTCTGTTGGATGGCCTCGAGTCTGTCAATGATTCAAGTTTTAATGTTCTGTTGAGTATGAGGATCCCAGATTGAACATACATGTATACTCTAGGTTGGGATGTAGATAGGATTTGTACATCATCTCTTTGATGCTTCTGGAGCCTTTCTTCAGATTTCTTTTCAGGAAGCCCAGGATCTTGTTTGCTTTTTTGTACAAGGTGTTAATGTGTGTGCTCCATCTTGGGTGATGGTAACTCCTAGGTACTTGATGCTGGTGGCGGTTTCCAGAGTAGTATGTCCATGTAGTTAATACTCATAGTTGTGAGTTTGGACTCTTCTATTGCGAGTCACTGGTAGTGTGGAACACTTCCCAGGGTGGAAGGTCATGTCCCATCTCTTCTCCCACTCAGTAAGCTGGTTGAGGTCTTCCTGTTGATGGAACTGATGCTCCAGGAAATGGTTGTGTTGTACACAGCAGTGTCATCCACAAACAGACATGTGCTGGACACCAGCGTTGCTGGCAGGTCATCATCATGTGGACCAAAAAGAGGCTGATGAGGTCTGAATGCTCTCCATTCACAACTATGGCTTGCGTTCTGCCACTCTGGAAGTCGGTGATAACCTGTTGATCTCTGTTTGAACTCCATAATGGTGGAGCTTGTGTAGTAGGGGGTTATGGTTATCTTGTCAAACTCAAAATCTTGGTTAGATCCTTCACCAGGAGGTTGTGTGTGTGTGTGTGTGTGTGTGTGTGTGTGAGAGAGAGAGAGAGAGTATACTGTGTACAGTGGCAGTATTAGTGAACTATAATGCTAATAATCATTTGGACATTTCAGCTCTATACACACAACAGTTTGCTTTTATTTATCGCACATAAAAGAACCCATGACAACAAAAGGGTTGTCTCTGGCAAAATTCTGTAGAAAAATCCACTTTGATAAGAAAACAAATTAAAACAACAACAACAACAACAACAACACTGCATGTAGGAAAAAAAAAAGAAAAAAAAAGGTGGCACTCTATGTGTAGCAGCCCGAATTTCACACAGAGAAATCTGTTGTGACAAAAAAGAATAATACAATAATTCAGTCTTCCTACAGGTGTAGCCACTGAACCTGTGAAAATAAGTAGACTGTCACAAAGCTTGACAGTCATCCCACGTTTTGTTTTTGCCACTTTTTCACCTTACTAATATTAGGATTTTTTTTCCAAAACAAAGGCACTTTGACCAACTGACTCGGTCTCTGTCCAGCAGTTCATACATGCACGCACACAGACACACACAATTGTGCGTGTGTGTATGTGTATATGTGTGCTTGTTACTTTGAATGTGTGTGTGTGTGTGTGTGTGTGTGTTATCTTCAGTTTAACGTCTATTCACTATAAGTGTTTTTAGACGGAAAGGAGTAAAGAAGTGGATAAAGGAAAGGGAATGCATGTGAATATTAGTGTAAAAAAAAATATTCATGTTATGTAACAGAGGAAAAGTATATTATAAGAAAAAGGTCTAAAGAGATTGTGGTGTGTATTGAATGAGGTGTCATGGGAAGGAGAATATGTATATGCATATCAACAAGTATTAACAAGTAAATATAAATAACAACATTAATTATAACACATCAAAGGAGAATACCAACTGGACTGGAGTTTAAAATTTCCGAAAACATTCTAAGCAATGAATAATCATTCAAAATCTTTTCAATGGCTAATGAAATATTGGAAGAAAAGTCATCAACTACATCTTTAGGAATTAAGGGTCTTATGCTCGGACAGTGAATGAGTAGATGACTTACAGTTATTTGCTTACCGCATATACATTTTATATTTTTAGAAAATTTTGTACGAAAGGCATTTAAACGAATTCTATACATTAGACTTGTAATTTGTCTTGAATGTGCTGCTGGTGTCAAATTTAGAAAATGTTTGGGATTAGCTGCATTCTTTGTGTTTACACAACATTGGTAATATTGATTATTTGAATCTATAAGTAATTTCTTAAATCGATTTCTAGATACATTTTCTATACAACTAATGTATTCATGTAGATCTAACTGGATGTCAAGTTGTATTGCGCCTTCGAAATTACGTGCTGCTCTTCTAGCTGCTTGGTCTACCCACTCATTTGAAGATATTCCACAGTGCGAAGGTACCCAACAGAAAGTTAATTTAATGCCCTGTTTTGTCAGTTGGTGAATAATATGTTTTATTTCCATACATATGTGTGTGTGTGTGCATGTGTGGGTGTGCATATGTGGGTGTGCGAGTGTTTTCAGGTTAATGTGATTCATTTGCAGACATTTAATTAAGCCTTATCAAGCCCAAAGTCCAATATTTATAAATCATACAGTCTGTGCTGTTTATTTTTTTAATGCCTAATGTGGTCTTAATCCATTGTGGAATCATCATTACCTAACTGTCATATATTTGAAGTGATAAGAGTCACAGCAGCCTGGTGGTACAGATAGCTCCCTATGGACAGCTGGCATTCCGGGGCTGTGGCAGATCCTTGACACCAACAACAGTTACTGGAATTAGTGTGTGTGGGAAGAAGACCTCCCTGTGTCTGCGTTATGTGTGTATGGAGGAATCAAAATGAAGATTCAGGAGTTTGAAAGTAGCACCACTGAAATAGTGTATGTCAAAGGGCTATAACAAACAGCAAACTATTTTTGATGAACAAGTGTGCGGGTGAGTTTGGTTCCGGAAATTGCCTTGCCTGTGGTGCTATTGCTGATGCAGAATGTGGAAGTGTCATGCTTGTTGCAGGTTGTGTGTTGCGTGTTGCAGGTTGTGTGTTGTGTGTTGCAGGCTGTGTGTTGTGTGTTGCAGGCTGTGTGTTGTGTGTTGCAGGCTGTGTGTTGTGTGTTGCAGGCTGTGTGTTGTGTGTTGTGTGTTGCAGGCTGTGTGTTGTGTGTTGCAGGCTGTGTGTTGTGTGTTGTGTGTTGCAGGCTGTGTGTTGTGTGTTGTGTGTTGCAGGCTGTGTGTTGTGTGTTGCAGGCTGTGTGTTGTGTGTTGCAGGCTGTGTGTTGTGTGTTGCAGGCTGTGTGTTGTGTGTTGCAGGCTGTGTGTTGTGTGTTGTGTGTTCCAGGTTGTGTGTTGTGTGTTCCAGGCTGTGTGTTGTGTGTGGCAGGCTGTGTGTTGTATGTTGCAGGCTGTGTGTTGTATGTTGCAGGCTGTGTGTTGCGTGTTGCAGGCTGTGTGTTGTGTGTTGCAGGCTGTGTGTTGTGTGTTGCAGGTTGTGTGTTCCAGGCTGTGTGTTGTGTGTTGCATGTTGCAGGCTGTGTGTTGTGTGTTGCAGGTTGCAGGCTGTGTGTTGTGTGTTGCAGCCTGTGTGTTGTGTGTTGCAGGCTGTGTGTTGTGTGTTGCAGGTTTTGTGTTGCATGTTGCAGGCGGTGTGTTGCATGTTGCAGGCTGTGTGTTGCAGGTTGTGTGTTTGTGTTGCATGTTGCAGGCTGTGTGTTGCATGTTGCAGGCTGTGTGTTGTGTGTTGCATGTTGCAGGCTGTTGTGTGTTGCAGGCTGTGTGCAGGCTGTGTGTTGTGTGTTGCAGGCTGTGTGTTGTGTGTTGCAGGCTGTGTGTTGTGTGTTGCAGGCTGTGTGTTGCATGTTGCAGGCTGTGTGTTGTGTGTTGCAGATCAGCCAGGGTACGGGAATGGACAGCATCAGGGGCAGTATCAGCCAACGGCCGACATGTTGGAAGAGGAGAACAGTCATCTGACAGAGGCTCTCAGGGGCAAAGTGCAGGCACTCAAGTCGGTAAGTTTCTTTTCTCTCTTTTTCTGTCATATGTATATGTGTATTAAAATTTGTTGACATTTCTTTCTGAGTGACAGTTCAGAACTGTTATTTGATGAGTTAGGACTTATAACATTCTGTTGTTTCATTCTATTCGTTTCAATTTATTTGTATCTTATAATTCTAATTTCCATACATTGTATTAAAAACATACTTGTGTCTAAAGTTAAAAACAACAACAACATCAAGTCTTTACCCGTGTGCTGCACACCTCTAAAAATAACAGGATTCATTGTTACATGGTTTGTATAGAACAGGAATCATGTCCTTGCCAGATGGGCGCAATAGCCGAGTAGTTATAGCGTTGGCTTTTCAGTCTGAAGGTCCTGGGTTCATATCTCAGTAACGGCACCTGGTGGGTGAAGGGCAGAGATTTTTCCAGTCTCCCAGGCCTGCTTGTGCCTGAACCCCCAGTGTGTGTATACACAAGCAGAAGATCAAATACGCACATTAAAAATCCTGTAATCCATGTAGGTGTTTGGTGGGTTATGGAAACAAGAACACACCCAGCATGCATATCCTCAAAAAAATGGAATATGGCTGCCTACACTGCGGTTAAAAACGGTCATACATGTAAAAGCCCACTTATGTAGATACAAGTGAACACTGGAGTTGCAGCCCCTGAACAAAGAAGAAGAAGAAGATACCCTTGCCATTGTCTGCACCTGTGGGTCACAGTATGGTGTGTTAGATTAAATGTTATTTAAGGGAAACATTTCCCATGAAGTCAATTCAAATCTAAAATTGTGTTCACACACAATCATTGTATTTTGTGTTGTCTGTTTCAGATGTCAATTGATATTGGCACAGAAGTCAAGGAACAAAACAAAGTATTGAATGCTATGGTAAGTGAACTGTGTCTTCCTGTCTAATAAAGTACAGAATGCTATGCTAAGTGAACTGTGCCTTCCTGTCTAATAAAGTACAGAATGCTATGCTAAGTGAACTGTCTTCCTGTCTAATAAAGTACAGAATGCTGTGGTAAGTGAACTGTGCCTTCCTGTCTAATAAAGTACAGAATGCTGTGGCAAGTGAACTGTCTTCCTGTCTAATAAAGTACAGAATGCTATGCTAAGTGAACTGTGCCTTCCTGTCTAATAAAGTACAGAATGCTATGCTAAGTGAACTGTGTCTTCCTGTCTAATAAAGTACAGAATGCTATGCTAAGTGAACTGTGCCTTCCTGTCTAATAAAGTACAGAATGCTATGCTAAGTGAACTGTCTTCCTGTCTAATAAAGTACAGAATGCTATGCTAATTGAACTGTCTTCCTGTCTAATAAAGTACAGAATGCTGAATGCTATGGTAAGTGAACTGTGTCTTCCTGTCAACTAAAGTACAGAATGCTATGGTAAGTGAACTGTGCCTTCCTGTCTAATAAAGTACAGAATGCTATGGTAAGTGAACTGTGCCTTCCTGTCTAATAAAGTACAGAATGCTATGGTAAGTGAACTGTGCCTTCCTGTCTAATAAAGTACAGAATGCTATGGTAAGTGAACTGTGCCTTCCTGTCTAATAAAGTACAGAATGCTATGCTAAGTGAACTGTGTCTTCCTGTGTAATAAAGCACAGAATGCTATGCTAAGTGAACTGTCTTCCTGTCTAATAAAGTGCAGAATGCTATGCTAAGTGAACTGTCTTCCTGTCTAATAAAGTACAGAATGCTATGCTAAGTGAACTGTGTCTTCCTGTCTAATAAAGTACAGAATGCTATGCTAAGTGAACTGTCTTCCTGTCTAATAAAGTACAGAATGCTATGCTAAGTGAACTGTCTTCCTGTCTAATAAAGTACAGAATGCTATGCTAAGTGAACTGTGTCTTCCTGTCTAATAAAGTACAGAATGCTATGCTAAGTTAACTGTCTTCCTGTCTAATAAAGTACAGAATGCTATGCTAAGTGAACTGTCTTCCTGTCTAATAAAGTACAGAATGCTGAATGCTATGGTAAGTGAACTGTGTCTTCAAGTCAAATAAAGTACAGAATGTTGGATATTTTGGTAAGTAAACTGTGTCTTCAAGTCAAAACAAATGTTATGGCAGGTAAAATGTGTCTTCCTGTCTAATAAAGTAGAACATGCTGAATGCTTCTGTAAGTTGACTGTGTCTTGAACTCGTCCAAGTCGTATAAAGTACAGAATGCTGGATGCTATTCTAAGTAAACTGTGTCTTCAGTCAAATGAAGTACAAACAGGATAGCTCCATCATCTTATTGACAGGAACTCTTTTTTTTGTGACATGCATTGCATGCTTCAAGCTCAGAGAGGCACATCCATTTCTCCTTGTTTTTCTGACCTCCCTACCTGTCACACAGCCTTCACTACCATTTAGGAAGTAGATGCTGTGAAACTGTGTTTAGCACAGGAGACAGTTGAAAATGACAAACTTTTTAACATGGATGTTGACATCTCAGTGAATAACTAACTGTATCCCAGGTAGTCAGGATCCCAGTTGCCTCCTCTGCCATTCTTATGGTCATAGTTGGACATGATTATCACACACACACAGTGTGTAACTATGAAGATGACGCAGAATTTTAGTGTTTTTTTTTAATGTGTGCAGGATGAAGACTTTGACAAGTCAGGCAACTTCCTGCAGGCCACGATGGATCGTTTGAAACGGCTGACACGGGCCGGACATTATAAGTTGTGGATCTACCTGCTGCTTTTCGTCTTCTTTGTCTTCTTCATGTGCTGGGTGATTATACGATTCTGATGCCGGACAGCACAGCGTTCTGCAGGAAAACCAGCCATTGGAGGTTTGCTTGAGTGCTGCAGCCAACACGTGTTGGATTGCTTCGTGCTGCATCAAACATTGTTAAGAACACACAGTGACATCAGCCTCATCTCTAGGGTTTCCTTGCCATAAAACGGATGACAGTGTGTTAGAATTGATACCATGATATGCTATTTGTACTGTACCATAAAATGGATAACAGTGTGTTAGAATTGATACCATGATGTGCTGTTTGTACTGTACACTTGGTCATGCTCCACTCAAACCCTGCAAGCTGGATAACACAGCTTTTAAGAAATACGATTCTGTCATGATTACTTTTCTAACGGAAGAAAAAGGTGTCAAACACTAAGCAGTACTGTACAGATAATGATAGTCAGAAATCCCATATAAAGTGCACAAAAACGGTGTCTTTCAGCCAACCACTAAGCAGTACTGTACAGATAATGATAGTCAGAAATCCCATATAAAGTGCACCAAAACAGTGTCTTTCAGCATCAGCTGTAAGTTCTAAGATTTCCAAACTGAACTGAAATAGGGATGATGTTGGTGGTGTAAGATGACTTTTCTGTCTGGCTGATTGCAACCCCGTTTGCTTACTAATAGACACAGAGGAAGACATTGATGTAGACACAGAGGAAGACATTGATGTAGACACAGAGGAAGACATTGATGTAGACACAGAGGAAGACATTGATGTAGACACAGAGGAAGACATTGATGTAGCACAGAGGAAGACACATTGATTTAGACAGATGTAGCACAGAGGAAGACATTGATGTAGACACAGAGGAAGACATTGATGTAGCACAGAGGAAGACACATTGATGCAGACACAGAGGAAGACACATTGATGCAGACACAGAGGAAGACATTGATGTAGACACAGAGGAAGACATTGATGTAGCACAGAGGAAGACACATTGATGCAGACACAGAGGAAGACACATTGATGTAGCACAGAGGAAGACACATTGATGCAGACACAGAGGAAGACATTGATGTAGACACAGAGGAAGACATTGATGTAGACACAGAGGAAGACACATTGATGTAGCACAGAGGAAGACACATTGATGTAGACACAGAGGAAGACACATTGATGTAGACACAGAGGAAGACATTGATGTAGCACAGAGGAAGACATTGATGTAGCACAGAGGAAGACACATTGATGTAGACACAGAGGAAGACATTGATGTAGCACAGAGGAAGACACATTGATGTAGACACAGAGGAAGACACATTGATGTAGACACAGAGGAAGACATTGATGTAGCACAGAGGAAGACACATTGATGCAGACACAGAGGAAGACACATTGATGTAGCACAGAGGAAGACACATTGATTTAGACACAGAGGAAGACACATTGATGTAGACACAGAGGAAGACATTGATGTAGCACAGAGGAAGACACATTGATGTAGACACAGAGGAAGACACATTGATGTAGACACAGAGGAAGACATTGATGTAGCACAGAGGAAGACACATTGATGTAGACACAGAGGAAGACATATTGATATAGCACAGAGGAAGACATTGATGTAGACAGAGGAAGACAAATTGATGTAGACACAGAGGAAGACATTGATGTAGCACAGAGGAAGACATTGATGTAGCACAGAGGAAGACACATTGATGTAGACACAGAGGAAGACACATTGATGTAGACACAGAGGAAGACATTGATGTAGCACAGAGGAAGACACATTGATGTAGACACAGAGGAAGACATATTGATGTAGACACAGAGGAAGACATATTGATGTAGCACAGAGGAAGACACATTGATGTAGACAGAGGAAGACATTGATGTAGACACAGAGGAAGACACATTGATGTAGACACAGAGGAAGACATTGATGTAGCACAGAGGAAGACACATTGATGTAGCACAGAGGAAGACACATTGATGTAGACACAGAGGAAGACACATTGATGTAGACACAGAGGCAGACATATTGTTGTGGACACAGAGGCAGACATATTGATGTAGACACAGAGGAAGACACATTGATGTAGACACAGAGGCAGACATATTGATGTAGACACAGAGGCAGACATATTGATGTAGACACAGAGGAAGACACATTGATGTAGACACAGAGGAAGACATATTGATGTAGCACAGAGGAAGACACATTGATGTAGACACAGAGGAAGACATATTGATGTAGACACAGAGGAAGACATATTGATGTAGACACAGAGGAAGACAAATTGATGTAGACACAGAGGCAGACATATTGATGTAGACACAGAGGAAGACAAATTGATGTAGACAGAGGAAGACACATTGATGTAGACACAGAGGCAGACACATTGCTGTGGACAGAGGCAGACACATTGCTGTGGACACAGAGGCAGACATATTGCTGTGGACACAGAGGCAGACACATTGCTGTGGACAGAGGCAGACATATTGATGTTGTGTCAGTGTCTGGTCCGTTGTCAGTGTGATAGTTGTTTCTTCCTACACACAGCAGACAGACGTGAAGCAATCTGGTGAACAGTTGGGTGCAGTGCCGTGCTGACCCTTCACAGAGTTGAGGGAGAAGAAGAGTCAGCAGATGTTTATTTACTGGCTTTACTGACCCTCTGCCCCCTGAATCGCCCGATATATCCCACCGGAAGTGCCCTATTCAATCCCTGAACCGCCCAGTATGGCCCGCTCACTTACCTTTACTTTCTCTTTTAGCAGTCCCACAATGCACATGGACTGGAAATACATTTGTGACTTCCTTCCACTGCCGCCATTTTGAAGTTTGAAGCAAGCGGGTTGGTTGAGAAGTTTCTGATCTAAGAATTTTTGAAGTTGATGATTTTTGGGGGACAAAAATGGCTGAGAATGATTGATTAGACATACCTTCAATTATGGGCAACTGTTATTGTGAGGTACCTTTATTTGTAGCTGTGTATTCAGAGAATGAAAAAATGAGCACACACACAAATCACTCAGTGAGAATCAGTTTTCATAATCTTTGACACACACACAGCTTGAGACTTGTTCCAGAACACATTTGGATTTTTGATATTTTTTATTTGATTGTAAGTAAAACTATGAGGTTTTCTGCACACCCTGAGTTGTTGCTTGCAGCAAAATCTTTTTTGTTTGGTATGTGTGTGTTCAGTGAAGAGTTACATCCCTTTGCACAGTATTTAGAACTTCCCTTGAAATTTTTCTGTTGGGGGCAGAGGGGCAAGAACTGATAATGACAGCAACTTCAAGAAAATCAATTCTGCTTTTATTGGTATTTTTTGTTGCTGTTGTATTTTAATTCACTGGCTTTACTACTGTTGACTGGTAAACAGTAAAGAAATAATGACTCCGAAAATGAATGAATGAATTACTAGTTTTTCTGATTTCCTTGCTTTACCTGTACTTGTATGGAAGTGTGTGTGCCTGGGTCTGCTCTTGTCTGTATTCAACATGTCATTGTTCTCATCAAAAACACTTCTCACAAAAGTTTTGCTCAAGGCTGAGTTTGCACACGTGTTTTGGTATGTTGCTGGTTAGTACATTGTAATGACGATGAGTTTGTACAGGTGTTTGCCTGTGTTACTGGTTAGTACATTGTAATGACGATGAGTTTGCACAGGTGTTTGCCTGTGTTACTGGTTAGTACATTGTACTGATGATGAGTTTGCACAGGTGTTTGCCTGTGTTACTGGTTAGTACATTGTACTGATGATGAGTTTGCACAGGTGTTTGCCTGTGTTACTGGTTAGTACATTGTAATGATGATGAGTTTGCACAGGTGTTTGCTTGTGTTACTGGTTAGTACATTGTACTGATGATGAGTTTGCACAGGTGTTTGCCTGTGTTACTGGTTAGTACATTGTACTGATGATGAGTTTGCACAGGTGTTTGCCTGTGTTACTGGTTAGTACATTGTAATGATGATGAGTTTGCACAGGTGTTTGCCTGTGTTACTGGTTAGTACATTGTACTGATGATGAGTTTGTACAGGTGTTTGCCTGTGTTACTGGTTAGTACATTGTAATGACGATGAGTTTGCACAGGTGTTTGCCTGTGTTACTGGTTAGTACATTGTAATGACGATGAGTTTGCACAGGTGTTTGCCTGTGTTACTGGTTAGTACATTGTATTGACGATGAGTTTGCACAGGTGTTTGCCTGTGTTACTGGTTAGTACATTGTAATGACGATGAGTTTGCACAGGTGTTTGCCTGTGTTACTGGTTAGTACATTGTAATGACGATGAGTTTGTACAGGTGTTTTGGTATGTTGCTGGTTAGTACATTGTAATGACGATGAGTTTGCACAGGTGTTTTGGTATGTTGCTGGTTAGTACATTGTACTGATGATGAGTTTGCACAGGTGTTTGCCTGTGTTACTGGTTAGTACATTGTAATGACGATGAGTTTGCACACGTGTTTTGGTATGTTGCTGGTTAGTACATTGTAATGACGATGAGTTTGCACAGGTGTTTGCCTGTGTTACTGGTTAGTACATTGTAATGACGATGAGTTTGCACAGGTGTTTGCCTGTGTTACTGGTTAGTACATTGTATTGACGATGAGTTTGCACAGGTGTTTGCCTGTGTTACTGGTTAGTACATTGTAATGACGATGAGTTTGTACAGGTGTTTGCCTGTGTTACTGGTTAGTACATTGTACTGATGATGAGTTTGCACAGGTGTTTGCTTGTGTTACTGGTTAGTACATTGTATTGACGATGAGTTTGCACAGGTGTTTGCCTGTGTTACTGGTTAGTACATTGTAATGACGATGAGTTTGTACAGGTGTTTGCCTGTGTTACTGGTTAGTACATTGTACTGATGATGAGTTTGCACAGGTGTTTGCTTGTGTTACTGGTTAGTACATTGTACTGATGATGAGTTTGCACAGGTGTTTGCCTGTGTTACTGGTTAGTACATTGTAATGACGATGAGTTTGCACAGGTGTTTGCTTGTGTTACTGGTTAGTACATTGTATTGACGATGAGTTTGCACAGGTGTTTGCCTGTGTTACTGGTTAGTACATTGTATTGACAATGAGTTTGTACAGGTGTTTGCCTGTGTTACTGGTTAGTACATTGTAATGACGATGAGTTTGTACAGGTGTTTGCCTGTGTTACTGGTTAGTACATTGTAATGACGATGAGTTTGTACAGGTGTTTGCCTGTGTTACTGGTTAGTACATTGTAATGACGATGAGTTTGTACAGGTGTTTGCCTGTGTTACTGGTTAGTACATTGTAATGACGATGAGTTTGCACAGGTGTTTGCTTGTGTTACTGGTTAGCTCATTGAAAAAAAGAAAGAGCAGGTGCTTGACCTTAACATAAAAGCCAACGTGCTAGTCAGGCCTTGAGAGCCCACTCTCGGTTTGTGTGTGAAACATTGCCATGGAAAGATCAAACAAAACACCCCCCCCCCCCCCCCCCCCCAACCCCCCCGTGGGAATGCCGGGGGTCTTTCACTATAAATAGCATCCTTGCCTTTTGGAAATTCTGTGCTAGAAATTTCCTCTTTTCTGTCCCTCTCTTTGTTTCTGCCTTTTTTCTTCCTTCACTGTTGTCTGTTTTTCTGCCTTCCCAGTCCAGTGGGGGCTTGGTCAGTAAACCAGAAGTGAAGAAGGGAAATGTGAAGTACAAATAGTAAAGAGTTGTATAACTTGTAGCTCTCTTCATTCTGAAGGTGCACAACTTCGTCGATGTTGCTTTGGCTACCGATTCAGCTATCCATTTTGTTCCACTGTACCTTTTATTTACCTGAATCAGTAGCAAGAGCAGCATTGACTTAAGGTTGTGTACCTTGTGAATGGAGAGAGTTATCACTCTTTACTATTTGTTAATCAGTTGTCCTCCTGGCCTCATTCTTGATTAATTTGAAATGTGAAGTGTGACCCAAAGCTTTGGTACATCTACTTACGGATTCCTGGACTGTGCATCTGTGCGACTGGAACCAGGTGTGTGTGTGTTGCTATGGTGATGGATACTGTGTGACTGGTGCCAGGTGTGTGTGTGTTGCTATGGTGATGGATACCGTGTGACTGGTGCCAGGTGTGTGTGTGTTGCTATGGTGATGGATACTGTGTGACTGGTGCCTGGTGTCAGATGCTGTGTGTGTGTTGCTATGGTGATGGATACCGTGTGACTGGTGCCTGGTGTCTGATGCTGTGTGTGTTGCTATGGTAATGGATACTGTGTGACTGGTGCCTGGTGTCAGATACTGTGTGTGTGTTCCCATGGTGATGGATACCGTGTGACTGGTGCCTGGTGTCAGATTGCTGTGTGTGTGTGTTGCTATGGTGATGGATACTGTGTGACTGGTGCCTTGATGTCAGATACTGTGTGTGTGTTGCTATGGTGATGGTGTGTGTGTGTGTGTTGCTGTGGTAATGGATTTTTTGCCAAGGAATATGCTCTGTTCTCTGGCTATATGAATGACAGTTATGTTGTATGGAGCATTGTGTGTATCATGATGTGTGAGAGGTAGCAGTGTTTTGTGTTGAAGTGTAAAACATGAAGTATATTATGCTGTGTGCATGATAGCGATGTGTTTGAGTGTAAAACATTGTGTATTATGCTATGTGAATGACAGTGATGTTGTGTGTTGAAGTGTAAGACATTAAGTATATTATGTAATGTGAATGGCAACGATGTGTTGAAGCGTGTAGCATTAAGTATATCATGCAATGTAACTCATGGCGATGTTGTTTGAAACTTTAAGTGTATCCTGCTGTGTGAGTAATAGGGATGTTGTGCAATGGTGTATAAAACAGCAGGTGTGTGTATTATGCTGTGAGAATGATAGCAGTGATGATGTATTTAACATGAAGTGTTTCTATTGCTATGTGAATGATGATGCTCTGTGTCGAAGTATGAAACACCAGAAAGAGTGATTTTAGTGCTGGGGACATTATTATGATACATGGCCAGTTTCTTAACTGACGTGTCCACTGATGTCCATGTACTGACAGGAATAAAGAATGAATGATGGGGGCAATGTCTCATTATTTTGTTCATCATTTTATTGCCCGATACAAGGAAGGAAGTGTGTGTGTGCTGCTTATGTTTTTGTTATGTTTGTTTAAATCAAAAAGAGAAAAGCTGTTTCACACTGTACAAAAGCACTGCCACTTGAGTTATAGCCCCCACCCATCCAACACAACAACTACACACCTGTGTGACAGCCCCCACCCATCCAACACAACAACTACACACCTGTGTGACAGCCCCCACCCATCCAACACAACTACACACCTGTGTGACAGCCCCCACCCATCCAACACAACAACTACACACCTGTGTGACAGCCCCCACCCATCCAACATAACTACACACCTGTGTGACAGCCCCCACCCATCCAACACAACTACACACCTGTATGACAGCCCCCACCCATCCAACACAACAACTACACACCTGTGTGACAGCCCCCACCCATCCAACACAACTACACACCTGTGTGACAGCCCCCACCCATCCAACACAACAACTACACACCTGTGTGACAGCCCCCACCCATCCAACACAACAACTACACACCTGTGTGACAGCCCCCACCCATCCAACACAACAACTACACACCTGTGTGACAGCCCCCACCCATCCAACACAACAACTACACACCTGTGTGACAGCCCCCACCCATCCAACACAACAACTACACACCTGTGTGACAGCCCCCACCCATCCAACACAACAACTACACACGTGTGTGACAGCCCCCACCCATCAACACAACTACACACCTGTGTGACAGCCCCCACCCATCAACACAACAACTACACACCTGTGTGACAGCCCCCACCCATCAACACAACAACTACACACCTGTGTGACAGCCCCCACCCATCCAACACAACAACTACACACCTGTGTGACAGCCCCCACCCATCCAACACAACAACTACACACCTGTGTGACAGCCCCCACCCATCCAACACAACTACTACACACCTGTGTGACAGCCCCCACCCATCCAACACAACTACACACCTGTGTGACAGCCCCCACCCATCCAACACAACTACACACCTGTGTGACAGCCCCCACCCATCCAACACAACAACTACACACCTGTGTGACAGCCCCCACCCATCCAACACAACTACACACCTGTGTGACAGCCCCCACCCATCCAACACAACTACACACCTGTGTGACAGCCCCCACCCATCCAACACAACTACACACCTGTGTGACAGCCCCCACCCATCAACACAACAACTACACACCTGTGTGACAGCCCCCACCCATCAACACAACTACACACCTGTGTGACAGCCCCCACCCATCCAACACAACAACTACACACCTGTGTGACAGCCCCCACCCATCCAACACAACAACTACACACCTGTGTGACAGCCCCCACCCATCAACACAACAACTACACACCTGTGTGACAGCCCCCACCCATCAACACAACAACTACACACCTGTGTGACAGCCCCCACCCATCAACACAACCATCACACACCTGTGTGACAGCCCCCACCCATCCAACACAACAACTACACACCTGTGTGACAGCCCCCACCCATCCAACACAACAACTACACACCTGTGTGACAGCCCCCACCCATCCAACACAACAACTACACACCTGTGTGACAGCCCCCACCCATCCAACACAACAACTACACACCTGTGTGACAGCCCCCACCCATCAACACAACAACTACACACCTGTGTGACAGCCCCCACCCATCCAACACAACAACTACACACCTGTGTGACAGCCCCCACCCATCCAACACAACAACTACACACCTGTGTGACAGCCCCCACCCATCCAACACAACAACTACACACCTGTGTGACAGCCCCCACCCATCAACACAACCATCACACACCTGTGTGACAGCCCCCACCCATCCAACACAACTACACACCTGTGTGACAGCCCCCACCCATCCAACACACAACTACACACCTGTGTGACAGCCCCCACCCATCCAACACAACAACTACACACCTGTGTGACAGCCCCCACCCATCCAACACAACTACACACCTGTGTGACAGCCCCCACCCATCAACACAACCTACACACCTGTGTGACAGCCCCCACCCATCCAACACAACAACTACACACCTGTGTGACAGCCCCCACCCATCCAACACAACAACTACACACCTGTGTGACAGCCCCCACCCATCCAACACAACAACTACACACCTGTGTGACAGCCCCCACCCATCCAACACAACAACTACACACCTGTGTGACAGCCCCCACCCATCCAACACAACAACTACACACCTGTGTGACAGCCCCCACCCATCCAACACAACAACTACACACCTGTGTGACAGCCCCCACCCATCCAACACAACAACTACACACCTGTGTGACAGCCCCCACCCATCCAACACAACTACACACCTGTGTGACAGCCCCCACCCATCCAACACAACAACTACACACCTGTGTGACAGCCCCCACCCATCCAACACAACAACTACACACCTGTGTGACAGCCCCCACCCATCCAACACAACACTACACACCTGTGTGACAGCCCCCACCCATCCAACACAACACTACACACCTGTGTGACAGCCCCCCACCCATCCAACACAACATCACACACCTGTGTGACAGCCCCCACCCATCCAACACAACCTACACACCTGTGTGACAGCCCCCACCCATCCAACACAACACTACACACCTGTGTGACAGCCCCCACCCATCCAACACAACATCACACACCTGTGTGACAGCCCCCCACCCATCCAACACAACAACTACACACCTGTGTGACAGCCCCCACCCATCAACACAACCATCACACACCTGTGTGACAGCCCCCACCCATCCAACACAACTACACACCTGTGTGACAGCCCTCACCCATCCAACACAACAACTACACACCTGTGTGACAGCCCCCACCCATCAACACAACCATCACACACCTGTGTGACAGCCCCCACCCATCCAACACAACTACACACCTGTGTGACAGCCCCCACCCATCAACACAACCAGCACACACCTGTGTGACAGCCCCCACCCATCCAACACAACAACTACACACCTGTGTGACAGCCCCCACCCATCCAACACAACAACTACACACCTGTGTGACAGCCCCCACCCACCCCATCCAACACAACATCACACACAAGCAAGACACTGAAAACTGGAGCAACCCCTTGCAACAGCACACATCTTGAACACAGCATGCCTGACCTTCACCTTGACCAGAGCTCACGTTTCTGCCATTGCCTGAACAGAATTTGGTGAATCTCAGATTCAAAACCCAATCTCCATGTCTCCCAGTTCCCCCGACCCCATCCCAAACTGCCTTTCCCCCAACCCCGTTACCTTATGATCTGACCTTAACGTTCGACAGATGGTTTTGTTCTTAGCATGACCAGTCAGTTTTCCATCTTAGGAAAAGATCAGATATTTGCCCTCACACACACACTCACACACACACACACACACATATAGTGATATACACAAAGCACACCACATATGCACACACATACACATACACACACACACCCAGTCAGAATGATAACACCGACTCACTTTGTTCACACATGTATGAGAACCAAACATGTTGGACATCATTTACACATGTGAGCTAAACATGTCATATATCACTGTAAGATGTATCAGTGTAAGGTGCCTTGTTTCGTTTGATTTTTGTTCGCACATTTAGTTGCTTTTTACTCAGTATACAAGCAGAGAAAAACCCAGCATAACATCATCACAACCAGAGAAAACTGAACACTTGTTTTACAAACAAGACTAGAAAACAGTTCATTCCCTCGTTTATTCCACATAAGGTGTCACAATTCATGCAGGTTTCATGAACCATCACTCCACATAAAGTGTCAAGGTTCATACAGGTTTCATGAACCATTTCTCCACATAAAGTGTCAAGGTTCATACAGGTTTCATGAACCATTTCTCCACATAAAGTGTCAAGGTTCATACAGGTTTCATGTACCAAAGTCAACAACAACAAGAACGTAGCATGTCAATGTGAAACGGCATGGTTTATTCATTTGGTAAGTGGTCACAATGACATGTGGGATCAGTGTATTGCCAACTGATATGCATATTTATTCATTCATTATTAAATATTACATTCAAATCCAATGCAAAAGATAAATTTTTAACAGAAAAGAATAATTTGCGCACAGAAAAAAGACTGAAGTTTCTGACCATGATTCAAAGCACAAACGAGTCCAGACATTGGAGACTCACTGTCCTGTCTAACTGATCAACAAGTCCAGACATTGGAGACTCACTGTCCTGTCTAACTGATCAACGAGTCCAGACATTGGAGACTCACTGTCCTGTCTAAACTAACTGATCAACGAGTCCAGACATTGGAGACTCACTGCCCTGTCTAACTGATCAACAAGTCCAGACATTGGAGACTCACTGCCCTGTCTAACTGATCAACAAGTCCAGACATTGGAGACTCACTGCCCTGTCTAACTGATCAACAAGTCCAGACATTGGAGACTGACTGCCCTGTCTAACTGATCAACGAATCCAGACATTGGTGACTCACTGTCCTGTCTAGTCCAGACATTGGAGACTCACTGTCCTGTCTAACTGATCAACGAATCCAGACATTGGTGACTCACTGTCCTGTCTAGTCCAGACATTGGAGACTCACTGCCCTGTCTAACTGATCAACGAATCCAGACATTGGTGACTCACTGTCCTGTCTAGTCCAGACATTGGAGACTCACTGTCCTATCTAACTGATCAACGAGTCCAGACATTGGAGACTCACTGCCCTGTCTAACTGATCAATAAGTTTTAGTTCTGAGGGAGGAAGGTGGCAGAATGCCAACATAGTCTATGAGGGTTTGGGTTCAAATCCCACTCTTGCCTTTTCTCCCAAGTTTGACCGGAAAATCCGGCTGAGCGTCCAGCCATTCAGATGAGATCTGGTGTGCAGCACGCACTTGGCACACTGGAAAAAATCCCATGGCAACGAGAGTGTTGTCCTCTAGCAAAATCCTGTGTAAGAAATCCACTCTGATAGGCACACAAATACATATGCATTCACCCAAGGCCTGACAAAGTGTGTTGGGTTATGCTGTTGCCAGGCACCTGCCCAGCAGATGTGTATGGTGTATGGATTTGTCCCAACGCAGTGATGCCTCCTTCAGAGACTGAAACTGAAACTGAAACTGACCCCATGCCAACAGGCCTGGAGGCTGAGATCTCACTACCCTGCAGTGACGACCGTGTTTGCCAAGGCAGTGGACAGCCATGCACTTTGAGGCTCAGACTGCAACCCAAGTTTGGCAACGTTCAGATGTTCTTTGTATTGACAAAGAACGTGATGTTGTGTCACCAGGTTGTTACACCTCTTTTCATTCTTGGCAATGTTCAGATGTCCTTTGTACTGACAGACAAAGAACGTGATGGTTGTGTCACCAGGTAGTTACACCTCTTTTCATTCTTGGCAACGTTCTGATGTTCTTTGTATTGACAGACAAAGAACGTGATGTTGTGTCACCAGGTAGTTACACCTCTTTTCATTCTTGGCAACGTTCTGATGTTCTTTGTATTGACAGACAAAGAACGTGATGTTGTGTCACCAGGTAGTTACACCTCTTTTCTTTCTTGGCAACGTTCAGATGTCCTTTGTACTGACAGACAAAGAACGTGATGGTTGTGTCACCAGGTTGTTACACCTCTTTTCATTCTTGGCAACGTTCAGATGTCCTTTGTATTGACAGACAAAGAACGTGATGTTGTGTCACCAGGTAGTTACACCTCTTTTCATTCTTGGCAATGTTCAGATGTCCTTTGTACTGACAGACAAAGAACGTGATGTTGTGTCACCAGGTAGTTACACCTCTTTTCTTTCTTGGCAACGTTCAGATGTTCTTTGTATTGACAGACAAAGAACGTGATGTTGTGTCACCAGGTAGTTACACCTCTTTTCTTTCTTGGCAACGTTCAGATGTTCTTTGTATTGACAGACAAAGAACGTGATGGTTGTGTCACCAGGTAGTTATACCTCTTTTCACATGACTGATTGTTTATTTAGCCGTTGCCTCAAGTAAGTAGTGGGAGCAAAGTTAATCACACTTTCACTTAATTATTATATAACAAATGAATAAACAGTCAAATCATTCTTCAAAAAGCAGAAGGAGAAAAAAGAAAAGAAAAAAAAATGCCTTACGAGGATGACAGCCGACATAAAAATAGTGAAATCAATTTTTCAAAAATACATCTCCCTCCCCAAATACGTTTGAGCGCAGGTGGTATCATTACTGGTTGACCATCACCCTCAGACATGGTGTACCGGAACACGCTCCCCAACAATTCTCCTCACATCGAAACAACAAAAACCTCGTCATCATAACATGCAGGTTCACGCCTTTCATGTGACAGGTGTAATAAGCTGACACAACAGTCATTACTGTGTACACATATCGAGGTGAACATTCTCAAACTCAAAGACAGTTAACTTTGACATATTCCACATATTGTTTCTGTTCAAACAGTTCAAGACTTGGATTCTGTCCTGAATGATTACCAACAAGCCAGTGATGATTACAACAACAAAAAAACACACACAAAAAAACACATACAGGTCTCTGTAAAAACAAACCACACAATTTTCCTTGTTCAAACCTACATCCGCAGAGAGAGAAAAAATAAATAGTTCCACGTGCCTCTTCAATAAATTCTATCAAGTCCCACACTGCTGCAAACCTATTTCTTTCAGAACAAAATCCATTTCACACACCTTTTAGATCACATCAACAGTCCTTCCATCATATCAACAGTTCTTCCACACAGTCCTTCCATCACATCAACAGTCCTTCCATCACATCAACAGTCCTTCCATCATATCAACAGTTCTTCCACACAGTCCTTCCATCACATCAACAGTCCTTCCATCACATCAACAGTCCTTCCATCACATCAACAGTCCTTCCATACAGTCCTTCCATCATATCAACAAGCCAGCTATCAACAATTACAGCCAGCAACACAACAATAATAATTTCTCCTTCAAACAATTACAGCCAGTTACACAACAACAACCATGTTCTCCTTCAAACAATCACAGCCAGTTACACTACAACAACCATGTTCTTCTTCAAACGCCACCAGTTCTCAAGATTATTCATTCCCGATAAATGTTTTAAGGCAAGGGACATCAGTGTGTTACCAGCTTCACACACACACAAGATCATAAACAATCCAACTCCAAAAATACATCAACATTCCAACTTCACATCCAGAAACAGGCAACAGAAATAGTGTTGATCAAAATTCGCTGGCATCATTTCTGACAAAATAAATAGCTGTACAGAAGAAGAAGATAAAAAAAAAAGCCTGTTCATGAGAATCAACTAAAACTGTGACATGAAAAAAAATGTCATCATTTTATATCACTTTTGATCTGATCACAGAAGGCGAGGAAACTACACCTCTGTTCACCATTTCCATCTAATTTTGTACAGTGCCATGCAAATGGAACTCCAAACAACTGTAACTCACACTTGTTTTTGAATGAATGTGTGTGTGTGTGTGTGTGTGTGTGTGTGTGTGTGTGTGTGTGTGTGATGTACAGTATGATGACGGGTGCCTCTCTTAATGTTCTGACTCCCAAATAACACCCCCCCCCTCTCTCTCTCTCTCTATGTGCTGACTTCCCAATGACATTCCACCTAAACTACGTCAAGCAACAGACTGCTCAATTCCACAATAAGTTCCAGGACTCTGTAGTCCATCATAGTTGTTCAAGATGTCATGTCATTCATGGTTATTTGAAAAAGGCAAACTCAACGAGTAAATACTCATTACTTTCTTGTTTGTGGCATCCATTTTCAGACACAATTCAGATGCTTCTTACTGCCAAACACTAAAACAGAAAGAAAATAATCCATCACAGTGTCTGTTAGGCCGACCTCACAAACAGTGAGCATCATACTGTTTCCTTACTACCATGGACACATAATGAGCATCATACTGTTTCCATACTGCCATCGACACATAATGAGCATCATACTGTTTCCTTACTGCCATCGACACATAATGAGCATCAACTCTGTTTCCTTACTACCATGGACACATAATGAGCATCATACTGTTTCCATACTGCCATCGACACATAATGAGCATCATACTGTTTCCTTACTACCATCGACACATAATGAGCATCATACTGTTTCCTTACTACCATGGACACATAATGAGCATCATACTGTTTCCATCCTTACTACCATGGACACATAATGAGCATCATACTGTTTCCTTACTACCATGGACACATAATGAGCATCATACTGTTTCCTTACTACCATGGACACATAATGAGCATCATACTGTTTCCTTACTACCATGGACACATAATGAGCATCATACTGTTTCCTTACTACCATGGACACATAATGAGCATCATACTGTTTCCATACTGCCATAGACACATAATGAGCATCAACTCTGTTTCCTTACTACCATGGACACATAATGAGCATCATACTGTTTCCTTACTACCATGGACACATAATGAGCATCATACTGTTTCCTTACTACCATAGACACATAATGAGCATCAACTCTGTTTCCTTACTACCATGGACACATAATGAGCATCATACTGTTTCCTTACTACCATAGACACATAATGAGCATCATACTGTTTCCATACTGCCATAGACACATAATGAGCATCATACTGTTTCCTTACTACCATAGACACATAATGAGCATCATACTGTTTCCTTACTACCATAGACACATAATGAGCATCAACTCTGTTTCCTTACTACCATGGACACATAATGAGCATCATACTGTTTCCATACTGCCATGGACACAATGAGCATCATACTGTTTCCATACTACCATAGACACATAATGAGCATCATACTGTTTCCATCCTTACTACCATGGACACATAACGAGCATCAACTCTGTTTCCTTACTACCATGGACACATAATGAGCATCATACTGTTTCCATACTGCCATGGACACATAATGAGCATCATACTGTTTCCATACTGCCATAGACACATAATGAGCATCAACACTGTTTCCTTACTACCATGGAACCCTGTAGCTCACAGTAACAATACCCTGTGTTATCAAACCTATTTCCCCAAAGACTCTTCCAGCCCCTGGAAATGGTTCTCACATTTGTCAGACTTTCCCAGACTCCCATGACTGTGTAACACTGTGTAACAAGGAAGGAGGGAAAGTGTAACGTGTGTGACCCAACAGCGACACGTCCTTGTGGACTGTGGCAGATGGGTGCTGGACAATGCAGGACATGGGATCAGCAGCATGGGAGCAATGCCATTGAAACAGCAAATGATGGGTCAGGAAAAAAACCAAGATGATGTTTACTGTTGCCAAACGATCAGAAAATGTAAAGTCACATTGTGCACAACTCTCATCTACACCTGGCCAGACACGGTAGTACAAAAATGTATGAAACAGACTTGAAGTTTATGGCTTTCTGTGACATGGTATACAAAGATATTGGACTAAACATGTCTAAAAAGGTCATTTTGTGCAATTTGTCGTGACGGTTTCCATGGAAACGAATCCAAAATGGCCGACAAACAAAAAAATTAAAAGCTTAGAACTTCGGTACCTTTATAGATATGCTATTTCTGTATGTTTAATTTGATTTATTTGTATTTGTTCTTTATTATAGTGCAGTGGTATTTTGGAATTTGAATAAATACATTTATTATTATTTTTTTGTTGAAATGTGTATAAATTCCTTGACATAATTTTTTTCAAATGAGTGTATATTCATTCTTTTACAAGTACTATACAAACCACCATACTATAATAAAGATGAATACATAAAGAAAGAAAGAACCAAGTTTGAACATGCTATCTTTTAAAGTTTTTGAGCATTAGCATTTTGAAAAATGGTATTACGAGGACAAAACACAAAACTGAGAAAACAGGAAAAGAAAGAGATGTACTTGTACTCACAAGAAATCACACATGCTGATGCTGTTTGAAGCTTTATTTAAGTGAATATAGTACCCAAGTGAAACGGACTATAAAGATTAGATGTTGATGAACCAAATTATGTGAAAAAACGAAAATCACAAAAAATCATGATTTTGGTCAAAATTTCACTGCCGTGTCTGGCCTTAAGGTGTCGTTCTGAGTGTTCAGAGTTTAAGATGTTGTTCTGAGTGTTCAGAGTTTAAGGTGTTGTTCTGAGTGTTCAGAGTTTAAGGTGTCGTTCTGAGTGTTCATGTCCAGACGTGGCTTCACCAGGACAGAACAAAGACAAATCACAGCCAACTACAGCAACCCAACTCAGCACAACTTGAGGATAGCTAGACACTATCAGCAACCATTACTGATCGCTCTGTTGTCTGACTACTTGAAGAAATTTCATGTCATTCTCTCAATCATAATACACATGAAAATATTGTCCCGGCTGAATCAAAACGCACACACACAAACACCAACAAAAGAAAAAACCCACAATAAACAAGCCAATAATGCAAGACACACCAAACCATGCAATACTCATTACAACTGTTGATACATGTATACACACCATGCAATACTCATTACAACTGTTGATGTATGACTCTAGATGGATCTGGAAGACAGAAACTGAAATTTGGGGTCAAGGCAATGAACTTCATGTCCATAGATGTTATCTTTACTTACATTACTTCATGTCCCCATGTGAAGGTCAAGAGTTCATGTCCCCATATGAAGATCCTGTGTTCACGTCATCATCTGAAGGTCCTGTGTTCACGTCATCATCTGAAGGTCATGTGTTCACGTCATCATCTGAAGGTCATGTGTTCACATCATCATCATCTGAAGGTCAAGAGTTCATGTCCCCATGTGAAGGTCATGTATTCAAGTCATCATCTGAAGGTCCTGTGTTCATGTCATCATCTGAAGGTCAAGAGTTCATGTCTCCATGTGAAGGTCATACTGAAGGTCCTGTGTTCACGTCATCATCTGATGGTCAATAGTTCATGTCACCATACGAGAGTCATGTGTTCATGTCCCCATGTGAAGGTCATGTGTTTACGTCATCATCTGAAGGTCAAGAGTTCACGTCACCATGTGAAGGTCCTGTGTTCATGTCACCATGTAAAGGTCATGTGTTCACATCATCATCTGAAGGTCCTGCATGCATGTCATCATCCTGTGTCATCCTGTGTAAATGTCAACATCTGAAGGTCCTGTGTTCATGTCATCATCCTGTGTCAATGTCAACATCTCAAGGTCCTGTGTTCATGTCAACATCTGAAGGTCCTGCATGCATGTCATCATCCTGTGTCATCCTGTGTAAATGTCATCATCTGAAGGTCCTGTGTTCACATCATCATCATCTGAAGGTCCTGTGTTCACATCATCATCATCTGAAGGTCCTGTGTTCACATCATCATCTGAAGGTCCTGTGTTCATGTCACCATGTGAAGGTCATGTGTTTGCGTCATCATCTGAAGGTCCTGTGTTCATGTCACCATGTGAAGGTCATGTGTTCACGTCATCATCTGAAGGTCCTGTGTTCATGTCCCCATGTGAAGGTCATGTATTCAAGTCATCATCTGAAGGTCCTGTGTTCATGTCACCATGTGAATGTCCTGTGTTCATGTCATCATCTGAAGGTCAAGAGCTCATGTCCCCATGTGAAGGTCATACTGAAGGTCCTGTGTTCACGTCATCATCTGAAGGTCAATAGTTCATGTCACCATGTGAAGGTAATGTGTTCATGTCCCCATGTGAAGGTCATGTGTTTATGTCATCATCTGAAGGTCAAGAGTTCACGTCACCATGTGAAGGTCCTGTGTTCATGTCACCATGTAAAGGTCATGTGTTCACATCATCATCTGAAGGTCCTGCATTCATGTCATCATCCTGTGTAAATGTCAACATCTGAAGGTCCTGTGTTCATGTCATCATCCTGTGTCAATGTCAACATCTCAAGGTCCTGTGTTCATGTCAACATCTGAAGGTCCTGCATGCATGTCATCATCCTGTGTCATCCTGTGTAAATGTCATCATCTGAAGGTCCTGTGTTCATGTCAACATCTGAAAGTCAAGAGTTCATGTCACCATATGAGGTCATGTGTTCATGTCACCATATGAGGTCATGTGTTCATGTCACCATCTGAGGTCCTGTGTTTATGTCACCATATGAGGTCCTGTGTTCATGTCATCATCTGAAGGTCAAGAGTTCATGTCACCACCTGAAGGTCAAGAGTTCATGTCACTACACACCGTCCTGTCCTCTTCCCTCTGTTCCTGAAAAGGAAAACAGGTACAGCCAAGGTCAGGTTCCAAGGTTCAGTGTACAGACCACTGTGAAACCTCAGTGTCATGTTTGTTCATGTAGGCTGGCTACTGTATCACATCACATCCACAGACACAACTTGTGCCTGACATGGAGGACGGTGGCAGAATGGATCAGGCAGTCATCTGTCAAAACAAGACTCCGTCAGGTTCTGGGTTCCAATCCTGCTCTTGCCCCTTCTCCCAAGTTTGACAGGAAAATCAAATTGAGTGTCTAGTCATTTGGATGAGACGATAAGCTCAAGTCCAGTGTGCAACATGCACTTGGCACACTGAACAAGCCATGGAAACAACAGTGCTGACCTCTAGTCATTTGGATGAGACGACAAGCTCAAGTCCTGTGTGCAACATGCACTTGACACAGTGAACAAGAAGCCATGGAAACAACAGTGCTGACCTCTAGCAAAATTCTGAAGAAGAAATCCGCTGTTATAGATACACAAATATAATCATAAGCATGCAATAAAGGCTTGACAGCTCGTTGGGTTATGATGCTGGTCAAACATCTGCCTAGCAGATTTGGTGTAGCTTATATGGATTTGTCTGAATGCACTGACGCCTCACTGGGAAAGTGAAATGAAAAACAGAAAGAAGTGAAGCACACCCAGTGCGATGAAGTGCCAGCATGCACAAACCAACCAAATCAACACATCATGATTCAATCACGTCATGCAGGACAGGCGTCCATTGTTCTAGATAATCACGGTTTCTGTCATTTGACAGACACACAGCCAGGTTCGAACCCAGGACAAAAAAACAAACAAACAAAAACACTCCAGGGTGCAGGTTCTTGCGAAGTTGTCCGGGTCCAATGTTCAGGGTGGGGTGTGGTGTGGGTCTTCACACAGGCGTTGGAAGTACTTGTTCATGGCGGCAATGTACCACCGAGGGCGACCAGCACATCTGGAAGGGACAAAGCAACAGTGCAATTTGGAGGACAAAGGAAAAGGGTCATTCTCTTTCTACTTAAAACCCTGCAGCTGTCTGGTGTTCACAACTTGTGTGACTGTCAAGTGTCTCAGGCTTCGTTCAGTGTGTGTATGTGCCCTGCGTGTAGGCATGTATCATTATTGTGTGCATGCGTGCATGCGCCCATGTGTATGCGTGTGTATGTGTGTGCATGCATGCATGTGTGTGTGTATGTATGCATGCATATGTGTGTGTGTGTGCATGTGAGTGTGTGTGTGTATATTTGCATGTACTTGCATGTGTACGTGCTTGTGTATATGTGTGTATGAATGATAGTGTGTTGATTCTTCAGTTAAGCATCCTTTCACTAAGTCATTTTAGATGAATAAAGAGAGAGACAAAAAGAATGCGAATGCATTTTTTCTTTTCTTTTCAATTTAGCCTTTTTGTTTTAAGGCCAAGGCCCCTAACTGAAGGGGGCAATCATATGCCAATTATACAGTCAATCTATTAACATGAGAGAGAACCAACAAACGAACCAACCAACCTTTTTTATTGAGGGAAAAAAGAATAAGCACATATGGCTTGCTTTCATCCCACCCTCATGAAAAGTCAAATAGATACTCAATACAATGTCATAACATTACAAGAATAAATTTCAAATTATGTCACAAAAAAGAAAAGAAAAAGTGTAACAACACAAGTACATGCACAAATAATTCTGAGAGAGTGAGAGAGAGAGAGAGAGAGAGAGAGAGACAGACAGACAGACAGACACAGAAGCGGACAGGCACACATACAGGGTGTGAGTGTGGGAAAGGTTAAGACATTGCATTTGCAAATTCTTTCATGAGTTCTGAATGGTACTTTTTTTCTTTCTTTTTTCATAAAATACATTGACTAGTTTGGACATTGAAAATGGCTGATACATTATTCCACGATGAACCGCCTGAGTGTAACAGATCAGAGAGAGAGAGAGAGAGAGAGAGAGAGGGAGGGAGAGAGAGAGGGAAAGAGAGAGGGAGAGGGAGGGAGAGAGAGAGAAAGAGAGGGAAAGAGAGAGGGAGAGAGAGAGAGAGGGAGAGAGAGGGAGAGAAAGAGGGAGAGAGAGAGAGAGCGGGGGGATGGGGGGAGAGGGAGGGAGGGAGAGAGAGGGAGGGAGGGAGTGAATGGCAGTGTGGCTTTGACTCAGCTGTTCCTTCCCTTTGACAGGAAGATGTTTCCACACACATCATCATTCTGTCCTCTGTGTGTTGTGGGTTGCAAGAATAGGATACACGTCTCTAACGCACCAGCCATTTTCGGGCACTTCCAACCAATTATCCAGCATATGACTACAACTGTTTGTACATATTGTGTGTGTACAAACTACCCAAAACTGGGAAAAAAAGAAAAAGAAAAAAGGAATATTTGGAGATGTATGGTTGTGGCTCTGTGTAGACAAGTAATTCATCCAACAGATTTCAATAAAACACTGACAACAGTATTTCATGTTTTCCTCAGTGAGCAAGAATACCATGTTTCTCTGTGCTCTTAACTAACTGGAACACAGACGAAAGAAAGACAAACCCAGATCCACTTCTAGATTTGCTTTGTCACTCCCCTGGAAACTGGATTTCTGTGCACACAGTTAATACGAACATTTTCACTTTTCCCATCAGTTTGACAATAAATGATTACTGAACAATCATTTTTCACTTTTCCCATCAGTTTGACAATAAATTATTACTGAACAATCATTTTCACTTTTCCCATCAGTCTGACAATACATGATTTCTGAACAATCATTTTCACTTTTCCAATCAGTTTGACAATACATGATTACTGAACAATCATTTTCACTTTTCCCATCAGTTTGACAATAAATGATTACTGAACAATCATTTTCACTTTTCCCATCAGTTTGACAATAAATGATTACTGAACAATCATTTTCACTTTTCCCATCAGTTTGACAATAAATGATTACTGAACAATCATTTTCACTTTTCCCATCAGTTTGACAATAAATGATTACTGAACAATCATTTTCACTTTTCCCATCAGTTTGACAATAAATGATTACTGAACAATCATTTTCACTTTTCCCATCAGTCTGACAATACATGATTTCTGAACAATCATTTTCACTTTTCCAATCAGTTTGACAATACATGATTACTGAACAATCATTTTCACTTTTCCCATCAGTTTGACAATAAATGATTACTGAACAATCATTTTCACTTTTCCCATCAGTTTGACAATAAATGATTACTGAACAATCATTTTCACTTTTCCCATCAGTCTGACAATACATGATTTCTGAACAATCATTTTCACTTTTCCAATCAGTTTGACAATACATGATTACTGAACAATCATTTTCACTTTTCCCATCAGTTTGACAATAAATTATTACTGAACAATCATTTTCACTTTTCCCATCAGTTTGACAATAAATGATTACTGAACAATCATTTTCACTTTTCCCATCAGTTTGACAATAAATGATTACTGAACAATCATTTTCACTTTTCCCATCAGTTTGACAATAAATGATTACTGAACAATCATTTTCACTTTTCCCATCAGTTTGACAATAAATGATTACTGAACAATCATTTTCACTTTTCCCATCAGTTTGACAATAAATGATTACTGAACAATCATTTTCACTTTTCCCATCAGTTTGACAATAAATGATTACTGAACAATCATTTTCACTTTTCCCATCAGTCTGACAATACATGATCACTGTAGAGAACTGAGGTGAAACAACAACAACATACCGCTGACAGTGAGAGGGCATCAAATTCACAACCCCAGTGCAAGTTACTAACTTCACATGCACCACTTAAAAAAAAAGAAAAGAAAAAAAAAAGAGTGCAGACATCAGTCATTCCCCAGAGGATCAACCCAGGCCACCTATGACACTGCACAGCAACATCAGTCATTCCCCAGAGGATCAACCCAGGCCACCTATGACACTGCACAGCAACATCAATCCATTCTTCCAGCTAGCAGGCAAGGTCAAGGTCAAGGTCAAGGTCAGCACAGACACTATCAGGACAGGAGCAACACACTCCACACAACACTTGTTAGGGTCAACTGACCAGGCCACACGGCCTGTGAACAATCACACAACACTTGTTAGGGTCAACTGACCAGGCCACACGGCCTGTGAACAATCACACAACACTTGTTAGGGTCAACTGACCAGGCCACACGGCCTGTGAACAATCATCTCAATAGCTGTTGGTTAAACAGGCCAAAGGTTATAGATACCCTTTTCTGCCCATCAGACAGACAGTTCATATCCACTGTGTCTAAGGCTTGGAAGACAGTCTGTTCATATCCACTGTGTCTAAGGCTTAGCAGACAGACAGTTCATATCCACTGTGTCTAAGGCTTGGCAGACAGACAGTTCATATCCACTGTGTCTAAGGCTTAGCAGACAGACAGTTCATATCCACTGTGTCTAAGGCTTAGCAGACAGACAGTTCATATCCACTGTGTCTAAGGCTAGGAAAACAGTCAGTTCATATCCACTGTGTCTAAGGCATAGCAGACAGACAGTTCATATCCACTGTGTCTAAGGCTTGGCAGTCAATTCACAGTCAGTTCATATCCACTGTGTCTAAGGCTTGGCAGTCAATTCACAGTCAGTTCATATCCACTGTGTCTAAGGCTTGGCAGTCAATTCACTGTGTCTAAGGTTTGGCAGACAGTTCATATCCACTGTGTCTAAGGCTTGGTAGACAGTCAGTTCATATCCACTGTGTCTAAGGCTTGGTAGAAAGTCAGTTCATATCCACTGTGTCTAAGGCTTGGCAGACAGTTCATATCCACTGTGTCTAAGGCTTGGTAGACAGTCAGTTCATATCCACTGTGTCTAAGGCTTGGTAGAAAGTCAGTTCATATCCACTGTGTCTAAGGCTTGGCAGTCAATTCACAGTCAGTTCATATCCACTGTGTCTAAGGTTTGGCAGACAGTCAGTTCATATCCACTGTGTCTAAGGCTTGGCAGATAGTTGATATCCACTGTGTCTAAGGCTTGGTAGACAGTTGATATCCATTGTGTCTAAGGCTTGGCAGACAGTTCATATCCACTGTGTCTAAGGTTTGGCAGACAGACAGTTCATATCCACTGTGTCTAAGGCTTGGCAGTCAATTCACAGTCAGTTCATATCCACTGTGTCTAAGGCTTGGCAGTCAATTCACAGTCAGTTCATATCCACTGTGTCTAAGGCTTGGCAGACAGACAGTTCATATCCACTGTGTCTAAGGCTTGGCAGACAGTTCATATCCACTGTGTCTAAGGCTTGGCAGACAGTCTGTTCATATCCACTGTGTCTAAGGCTTGGCAGACAGTTCATATCCACTGTGTCTAAGGCTTGGCAGACAGTTCATATCCACTGTGTCTAAGGCTTGGTAGACAGTCAGTTCATATCCACTGTGTCTAAGGCTTGGTAGACAGTCAGTTCATATCCACTGTGTCTAAGGCTTGGTAGACAGTCAGTTCATATCCACTGTATCTAAGGCTTGGTAGAAAGTCAGTTCATATCCACTGTGTCTAAGGCTTGGCAGACCATCTGTTCATATCCACTGTGTCTAAGGCTTGGCAGACCATCTGTTCATATCCACTGTGTCTAAGGCTTGGCAGACAGTCAGTTCATATCCACTGTGTCTAAGGCTTGGCAGATAGTTGATATCCACTGTGTCTAAGGCTTGGTAGACAGTTGATATCCATTGTGTCTAAGGCTTGGCAGACCATCTGTTCATATCCACTGTGTCTAAGGTTTGGCAGACAGACAGTTCATATCCACTGTGTCTAAGGCTTGGCAGATAGACAGTTGATATCCACTGTGTCTAAGGCTTGGCAGATAGACAGTTCATATCCACTGTGTCTAAGGCTTGGCAGATAGACAGTTGATATCCACTGTGTCTAAGGCTTGGCAGACAGTTGATATCCACTGTGTCTAAGGTTTGGCAGAGGAAGGTGGGGGCCTGTTCTCCTCTTCTGCTGTTTTAACCTTCCCTACCCCTGAAAACGTAGTATGGCAGCCTACAGTAGTATGGCGGGATAAAATGGTCATACATGTAAAAGCCCACTCGTCTACATAAGAGTGGCTGTGGGAGTTGCAGGTCACGAACGAAGCAGAAGAACCTTCCCTGACCCAAGTCAGGAACCCATTCACACCTGGTGGAGTGATGAAAATGGAAGTACAGTGCCTTTCCCAAGGACACACCAGCACATGGAAACAGGGCCTGGTGAACACTGGATCACAAGTCCAATGCCTGACAGATTGTGCTATGGTGCCCCCCACTAGGGAATGGCTGTAGTGTTGTCTAAACAAGCACCAAACTCAAACACTGTTCAAATAATTACAGCACAGTTCACACAGTTTCAGTTTAAAAACGAACATCAACATGAGAATGTCTTTAACAATTCAAAAAAAAATCTTTTCAAAACAGAAAAAAATCTATTCATGTTGCTTATACCAAAGCTCAGTTGACTGCAATGGGATCATTTCCAGGGTGATTTTTAAAATCACTAAAGGTAAATTTTTAGTTGTCGTTAAATTACATAATCAAAATAAAAAGGATGAAAAAGAGAGAAGTAAAAAAAAACAACAACAGATGTTTCTTGGAGGAGAAAGTTTCCCTAAAATATTTCATCACATGACTTTGAGTTACTTGTAAAAATGAAAAGAAGAAGAAGAAGAAATGACGGAGGAGAAGAAAAAGAAAGCAGTGTGAGTGCATCCAATAAAACAAAAACTGTATTTCTATGTGGAAAGAGATCATAATACAATGTACTGTTTATCTTCTTCTCGTTCGTCACATGGACACACCTTTCTGCGATGAAGGCAGCTGTACACTGCAGGTCCTCCACACAGCCACACAGCTACATACCCCTGCATGACGTTTTGCACAGATCATACACCTCTTCCCAGGTTAAAACCAAAAAAAAGTCTGCATTCTTACCAACCTGCAAAGGGGCCAACCATTGGCCGAGCCTCGCTGACATATTCTCGTTCAAAATTGCTCCGTATTATCCAGCCCCTGAAGTCCCTGGAATCCACAACACATTATACCAGACATGGACTCCAACAGGTATACAGACATTATCACAGACATGGACTGCAACAGGTCTACAGACATTACCACAGACATGGACTGCAACAGGTCTACAGACATTATAACAGACATGGACTGCAACAGGTATACAGACATTATAACAGACATGGACTGCAACAGGTCTACAGACACTATCACAGACATGGACTGCAACAGGTCTACAGACATTATCACAGACATGGACTGCAACAGGTCTACAGACATTATAACAGACATGGACTGCAACAGGTATACAGACATTATCACAGACATGGACTGTGACAGGTCTACAGACATTATAACAGACATGGACTGCAACAGGTCTACAGACATTATAACAGACATGGACTGTGACAGGTCTACAGACATTATAACAGACATGGACTCCAACAGGTCTACAGACATTATAACAGACATGGACTCCAACAGGTCTACAGACATCATCACAGACATGGACTGCAACAGGTCTACAGACACTATCACAGACATGGACTGCAACAGGTCTACAGACATTATAACAGACATGGACTGCAACAGGTCTACAGACATTGTAACAGACATGGACTGCAACAGGTCTACAGACATGATAAATCACAGACATGGACTGCAACAGGTCTACAGACATTATCACAGACATGGACTGCAACAGGTCTACAGACATTATAACAGACATGGACTGTGACAGGTCTACAGACATTATAACAGACATGGACTGCAACAGGTCTACAGACATTATCACAGACATGGACTGCAACAGGTCTACAGACATTATAACAGACATGGACTGCAACAGGTCTACAGACATTATAACAGACATGGACTCCAACAGGTCTACAGACACAATCACAGACATGGACTGCAACAGGTCTACAGACATTATCACAGACATGGACTGCAACAGGTATACAGACATTATCACAGACATGGACTGCAACAGGTATACAGACATTATCACAGACATGGACTCCAACAGGTATACAGACATTATAACAGACATGGACTGCAACAGGTATACAGACATTATCACAGACATGGACTGCAACAGGTCTACAGACATTATCACAGACATGGACTGCAACAGGTCTACAGACATTATAACAGACATGGACTGTGACAGGTCTACAGACATTATAACAGACATGGACTGTGACAGGTCTACAGACATTATCACAGACATGGACTGCAACAGGTCTACAGACATTATAACAGACATGGACTGTGACAGGTCTACAGACATTATCACAGACATGGACTGCAACAGGTCTACAGACACTATCACAGACATGGACTGCAACAGGTCTACAGATACTATCACAGACATGGACTGTGACAGGTCTACAGACATTATCACAGACATGGACTGTGACAGGTCTACAGACATTATCACAGACATGGACTGTGACAGGTCTACAGACATTATCACAGACATGGACTGTGACAGGTCTACAGACATTATCACAGACATGGACTGTGACAGGTCTACAGACATTATAACAGACATGGACTCCAACAGGTCTACAGACACTATCACAGACATGGACTGCAACAGGTCTACAGACATTATCACAGACATGGACTGCCACAGGTCTACAGACACTATCACAGACATGGACTGCAACAGGTCTACAGACATTATCACAGACATGGACTGCCACAGGTCTACAGACACTATCACAGACATGGACTGGAACAGGTCTACAGACATTATCACAGACATGGACTGCCACAGGTCTACAGACACTATCACAGACATGGACTGCAACAGGTCTACAGACATTATCACAGACATGGACTGCCACAGGTCTACAGACACTATCACAGACATGGACTGGAACAGGTCTACAGACATTATCACAGACATGGACTGCCACAGGTCTACAGACACTATCACAGACATGGACTGCAACAGGTCTACAGACATTATAACAGACATGGACTCCAACAGGTATACAGACATCATCACAGACATGGACTCCAACAGGTATACAGACATTATCACAGACATGGACTCCAACAGGTATACAGACATTATCACAGACATGGACTGTGACAGGTCTACAGACATAGACTGTGACAGGTCTACAGACATTATCACAGACATGGACTGTGACAGGTGTACAGACATTATCACAGACATGGACTCCAACAGGTCTACAGACATTATCACAGACATGGACTCCAACAGGTCTATAGACATTATAACAGACATGGACTCCAACAGGTCTACAGACATTATAACAGACATGCACTCCAACAGGTCTACAGACATTATAACAGACATGGTCTGTGACAGGTCTACAGACATTATAACAGACATGCACTCCAACAGGTCTACAGACATTATAACAGACATGGACTGCAACAGGTCTACAGACATTATAACAGACATGGACTGCAACAGGTATACAGACATTATAACAGACATGGACTGCAACAGGTCTACAGACATTATAACAGACATGGACTGCAACAGGTATACAGACATTATAACAGACATGGACTCCAACAGGTCTACAGACATTATAACAGACATGGACTGTGACAGGTCTACAGACATTACAACAGACATGGACTGTGACAGGTATACAGACATTACAACAGACATGGACTGTGACAGGTCTACAGACATTATAACAGACATGGACTGTGACAGGTCTACAGACATCACAGACATGGACTGCAACAGAGAACAAGACACAAAAACATCATGACTATTGTTGACTGTGGTTGTTTGATGAGGCTGTGTGACATTAACAACCCCACCCCTCCACACACACACACACACACACACACACAAACTCTTTCTCTGTCTCCTTCCTTTCGTTGCAGCTTCTAGCTGAGCCCACCACACACATCCACTCCAGAACTGAAAACCTGTAGACATTTATCCTATGGAATCTGAAAAACTAACTCAAACAAAAGACCTGGAAAAGAAATGGAGGCACAAAGTACACTCATCTTCAAGCACATTGTGTATGATCCCACGACATCCCCCCCACCATCAATGTTCCATCCACTGTTTGCCATGGGATGACCCCCCCCCCCCCCACCCTGAAAAACCAGCTGAACCAAACCTAAACCTAATCATATGTAACGAATAACATCACACACAGTAATAGGCATACACATCCTAAAACAGCCAAAGAGCACCTCCGACTTCCTCGGTGCACAAAATAACACAACACAGTAAGAATCATGAAGTCCTGAAAGGCTTTCTTGAGAAAACCAAAAAGGCAGAAACAACAAAAAGAAACAGCCAGAAACAAAGAGAGAGCAATAAAGAAAAGGAATCTTCTAGCAATTTCTCTGTGTCTGTGTCATGCTTAAAAGTTAAAAGTGTTAATAAAAACGAGGAAAGCAAATCTCTCTCAGTTGGTCATGCGTTTTGTTCAAGACCCACCAAACAATGCCAGGCCACAAGACACACACTCTTCATGCACTGCAGCAGTAAGTGGCTCACTCCTCTCAACTAGTGCTGTCAGGAAAGGGGTAAATAAGGCTTCATTTCCTTTTCATACCCACTGATATTCTACACAGATATTCGGACATATTGCTGTTGCTGAATAATACTCAATGCTTTCTGCTTAATACTCTAACATTTACAAGCAAAAGCTTAAGTTGGAGTTTAAAAAAAAAAGTTTGGTTTTCACAGTTTAAGCATTCCATGATCATCTTATTTGAAAAATATGGGTAATTTGACCTTTTTATCTGACAATTTATGGTTTCACTTAGTTTCTGTTTTCAGATGACCCCCATCCCATGCACTTCTCCAACAAACACTGTGGGCTTTTAGAAAAACGGGTGGAAACAATTCACTTCTTTTTTTTTCACAGGCTTTACTTTCTTTTTATTTTCAAATGATGTCCCATTTATTTGAAGAGAAAAACTACAGTTAGATTCTGAAGGTAAATGAAAACATCTGTGAAGGCTCTGCTGAAGAGTCAACATTTCAGGAACATGAGGCCAACTTCCAACACCATGCAGTGTCGGACACTGCGAACCCTGCAGGGTAATGTCAAACCCACAGGAGCCCCCCGAGCATGTCAGACCCCAAGGAAACCCCACAGGGCAGGGCACGTCAGACCCAGAGAAAACTCCACAAGGCAGGGCATGTCAGACCCAGAGAAAACCCCACAGGGCATGTCAGACCCAGAGAAAACCCCACAGGGCATGTCAGACCCAGATGAAACCTCCGGGGCATGTCAGACCCAGAGAAAACCCCACAGGGCATGTCAGACCCAGAAGAAACCTCCGGGGCATGTCAGACCCAGAGAAAACCCCACAGGGCATGTCGGTCCCAGAAGAACATCACAGAGCATGTCAGACCCAGAAGAACCCCCCGGGGCATTTCAGAACCAGAAGAACCCCTTGGGGAATGTCAGACCCAGAGAAACCCACAGGGCATGTCAGTCAGACCCAGAGACCCCCCCTGACCCCCCGGGGCGTGCAGTCAGCCCTATACAGCCAGCAGCGGTGCACACCACAGCACGCAGCAAGCAATTCAAACCACTCCTAAAGCAGTCCCCCCAACCCCTCTCACTGCCCTAATAATCTACACTACAGACTGGAACCTGCGGCGCTGCAGCAGCTCTTGCAGCATGTCTCGTATCTGGACGTTCAAAGGAGTCTCACAGAAGGGCACGATGGAGAACTTGTCCTGGTGCCGCACGCGGTCCTGGTTGTAGGGGCAGCTGGTCAGGTGGCTGGCTATGGGGCTGTAGTCCGTCATCCTCCACGACCTCACCGCCTCAAAACACCGGCTGAAACTCCACCGCTGCACACACACACACACGCACATGCACACATGCACGCACACGCGCACACACACACACAAACACACAATTTTATTTCAAGTTTTCTAAAATGTTGCTATCCTCCTTCTTCAATTTTTTTCTTCCATACAATCATTTATAACAGCAGCACCAGTGTATCAATGTGTGTGCCTGTGTACACGTATACACACACAGACACATACACACTGTGACACCCTTTCTGTGTACATGTATACACACACAGACACACACACACTGTGACACCCTTTCTGTGTACATGTATACACACACAGACACATACACACTGTGACACCCTTTCTGTGTACACGTATACACACACAGACACATACACACTGTGACACCCTTTCTGTGTACATGTATACACACACAGACACATACACACTGTGACACCCTTTCTGTGTACACATATACACACACAGACACACTGTGACACCCTTTCTGTGTACACGTATACACACACAGACACATACACACTGTGACACCCTTTCTGTGTACACATATACACACAGAGACACATACACACTGTGACACCCTTTCTGTGTACATGTATACACACACAGACACATACACACTGTGACACCCTTTCTGTGTACATGTATACACACACAGACACAGAGTGACACCCTTTCTGTGTACATGTATACACACACAGACACAGACACACTGTGACACCCTTTCTGTGTACATGTATACACACACAGACACATACACACTGTGACACCCTTTCTGTGTACATGTATACACACACAGACACACTGTGACACCCTTTCTGTGTACACGTACACACACACAGACACACTGTGACACTCTTTCTGTGTACATGTATACACACACAGACACATACACACTGTGACACCCTTTCTGTGTACACGTATACACACACAGACACATACACACTGTGACACCCTTTCTGTGTACATGTATACACACACAGACACAGACACACTGTGACACCCTTTCTGTGTACACGTATACACACACAGACACATACACACTGTGACACCCTTTCTGTGTACACGTATACACACACAGACACATACACACTGTGACACCCTTTCTGTGTACACGTATACACACACGGACACATACACACTGTGACACCCTTTCTGTGTACACGTATACACACACAGACACATACACACTGTGACACCCTTTCTGTGTACATGTATACACACACAGACACACACACACTGTGACACCCTTTCTGTGTACATGTATACACACACAGACACATACACACTGTGACACCCTTTCTGTGTACACGTATACACACACAGACACATACACACTGTGACACCCTTTCTGTGTACACGTATACACACACATACACACTGTGACACCCTTTCTGTGTACACGTATACACACACAGACACATACACACTGTGACACCCTTTCTGTGTACACGTATATACACACGGACACATACACACTGTGACACCCTTTCTGTGTACATATATACACACACAGACACATACACACTGTGACACCCTTTCTGTGTACATGTATACACACACAGACACACACACACTGTGACACCCTTTCTGTGTACATGTATACACACACAGACACACACACACTGTGACACCCTTTCTGTGTACCCGTATACACACACAGACACAGAGTGACACCCTTTCTGTGTACATGTATACACACACAGACACATACACACTGTGACACCCTTTCTGTGTACATGTGTACACACACAGACACATACACACTGTGACACCCTTTCTGTGTACATGTATACACACACAGACACATACACACTGTGACACCCTTTCTGTGTACATGTATACACACACAGACACACACACACTGTGACACCCTTTCTGTGTACATGTATACACACACAGACACATACACACTGTGACACCCTTTCTGTGTACATGTATACACACACACACACACTGTGACACCCTTTCTGTGTACACGTATACACACACAGACACACACACACTGTGACACCCTTTCTGTGTACATGTATACACACACAGACACACACACACTGTGACACCCTTTCTGTGTACATGTATACACACACAGACACACACACACTGTGACACCCTTTCTGTGTACATGTATACACACACAGACACATACACACTGTGACACCCTTTCTGTGTACATGTATACACACACAGACACAGACACACTGTGACACCCTTTCTGTGTACATGTATACACACACAGACACAGACACACTGTGACACCCTTTCTGTGTACATGTATACACACACAGACACATACACACTGTGACACCATCTCATCTACAAATATACTTCTCGGTGCACTGGTTGAAATGCAACATGAGCCAGACTATTTTTCTCATAGATCACAATGTTAAAAACAGCAAACACAATGTTCATTTAGATTCAGAAATGAAAGACTGACATACCAATAGCCCAGATTCGGCTGAAGGAAGTTGAACAGACTGAAAATGACACCACTGTGTGTTCTGCATTTGTCAACAGCTAATAATGATCAATCAGCTGCTCTTGTCTATGGTTTATTTATGTCTGAATAATCTATAGTGTTGTTTGCATGAATGTTTCAGTTACCATTACATGATCACAATCCATCTTTGATTTTTTGCACAAATACAGTATTCTATCAAAAACTGTGATAAGTATCATGACAGTTCACTCTGCAAACAAAATGCATGAAAAAAAGCCAACCTTGCCAACGATCCTCCATACCGCCTTGTCTCCCAGACGCTGCCGCGCCCACACAAGGGAGACCATTCCCCTGTCCTGGAGCAGAGTGCAGCACAGGTCCCGCATGGTGCGCGACACCAGGGACAGGTTGTAGAGCGAGAAGCTGTCCAGGAACTGGGTCAGGTGGCGGAGGACTTCCGCCGGAAGGTCTTCCAGCTGCAGGGCGGAGGTGGAGGTCGTTGTGACCTCCCTGCTGCTGTCTGGTTTCAGGGTCATGCCACTGAGACGAACACGCGAGTCAGGGCTGAGTCCCGTGTACATGACCCCCTTTCTGTGGGCAAGCTGGTACTGCGAGGACTGTGGGGGCTGGACGGAAGACTGATAGTTACCTGCCCCTGGTGGACTGTGCCCTGTGGAACACACCCGGTGGTCAGCAGGTTCAACAGAGGGAGAGATCTTTCCATTCTCCTGGACATTCTGATCTGGTGCTGATGGTGTGCAGGTGGTTCCTGCTGAAGCCAGCCCTGGACTCTGTGGGTTCCCTGGGTCATGGGGCCCCAGAGCACTCCCTGCCTGGCAGCCGTCCTCTTTCAGACTGATGCTGTCCAGCAGACAGGAGAAGGAATCTGCAGAGGGCGGGGGATCCTGTGCACAAGGGTTGAGGACCGATGCCAGTTTGAAGTCTTCAGCCTTTCTGGACGGTTCAGCATCAGACACGGCAGCAGACACTTGTTGACTGCCTTCTGTTCCTTTCAAAGTGCTGTTCTCCACTGAGGCAGTTGAGGGTTGTGGACCTAGCTGTGTGTGATGTTGCTCTGTACAGTTGCCAGGAGGCAAACCACCTGATATATGGGGGTGGTGGTTACACTTTGTGGACGTGTCTTGATCATCAGCTGTTTGAGCACCTGTGGGCAGCAGATGAGAGGGTGTTTGATGTGAAAAGTCAGCCTGATGGCTCAAAGCGGTCACCCCAAAACTCTCCAACAGCCAGCTGTGGTGGATGGTCATGTTGGGCAGGTTGGGGCGAAATCGTCGAAAGGAGAACGGACAGCCTAGGTAGGCCAGCGGACAGCGCTGCTCCATCCAGCCACTGAGGTCAGACTGGATGCGATCATGCACTGCATGAAAATGACCGGCAAATTCATCACGGCGTACATCCTGAGCGCACACAAAGGTGTAGGTGTTGCGGGGTTTGGGCTGACATCGGGCGATGCATTCCACGCTCATGCTGACACTGAGGATACTCCTCAAGACCTGGCCGTCCTCTGCCTCACGGTCCTGACCGTCCTCTGCCTCACGGTCCTGTGGGTCTGCAGAGAACCCATCCACTTCTTTTCCCGGGGACCATCTGTTTCCTGTGCTGACGCCCCGCTCTGTGCTGGAGGACCCTGCCCCGTCACAAACAGAACCTGGCACTGACGGGGAGCTGGCAGGGGGCTGGCTGGACACACCACACCACGCACTCCGCTCTTCTGGCCTGACAGCTTTCTTCTTCAGCTGGAGAAACGTGGAGTCCCACCTGTCCGGCAAATCTGTGGCCACATCAAAGTGAGGGGGAGACAGAGGTTGTGGTTGTGCTGAAGGGAGCAGTTGTGGTGTCTGACAACTGGGGGAACTGAGGGACGTTTCCTGAGGACAGCGAAGCCAGTCAACCAGCAAGCGGTGGTCACGCATGGCCAGTGCTGTGTCCAGCTGTGCACAGTCTGCGTACGTCTTCCTCCTCACAACAGGCTGCTCTTCTCTGCCCCTGGACGGCTCTGAGTGTAACCTGAACACACATCAACTACAGTGCTACATGATACAGATTAACACACAGCTACAGTGCTACATGATACAGATTAACACACAGCTACAGTGCTACATGATACAGGTTAACACACATCAGTTACAGTGCTACATGATACAGGTTAACACACATCAGCTACAGTGCTACATGGTACAGATTAACTCACTCCATGCCAAGAGTTTTTGCCCTTGCCAATCCCTGAAAACCCAGGGTTTGTATAGGATGGGGAAAAAATTGTAAAAAAACCAAATAAACACCCAGACAATTGATATTTGGTATATGTATGCAAGGAATGTTGTTCCATATGTGTGCAAAAAATCAAAGTATTTACTCACCGTCTTGATGTTGATCGCGGTATTCATATTTAGTGTATTTTTTAGCATTTTTGCACCCATCAGAAAGGTACAATAACATGTTCCACATCACATTCTAACACTATTTGAGGGACTGAAGACCTAGTGCATGCAATGAAGTATGAACAGGTGGTGAAGAAAGTTGAAATTCACTCATACAAGAAAAAATATTGTCTCTACATAATGAAAATCAAAGAACAAAGAAAAAAACTCAACCGGCTGGGTGCTGACTGGCCAGTCAGCTGACAAACCTGGTATGCCAGTGAAGGGATGTGCAAGAGGGAAAAAGGAAAAATTGTCAGTCCAATCACTGGTGAAAACACTTGCAAAATCGTCCATTTCCTCAGTGGTTTCGTCGTCTGTGTCTGTCTCATCTGCTGGCACATGTTCCTCACTTTCCTCTCCATTGTAAACACTCTCTTCAGTGGCCGAATCTGTTTCTAGTTCATCGGGATCTGGTTCAAATTAACTGTCCGAAGAATCAACATTATCTCCTTCGACATCAGAGCCTTCAGTTTGGATCATTTCCAAAGCATCTTCGACGCTGAGTAACATTTCACCTCTCCGACCGTGTCGAACACTTCGCCGTGACGCCATCTTGTCAAAAAACTTACAAAGCTGACAGGGGGCACGCTTTGTTATCAAGTGCGGTTGAGCTTATCGCGACACACACGCAGCGTGTGTGAATGAAAAGCTGACCAGAGGTGACGTAAGATATCACATCTGCTTTTGATTTTCGCATCCGACGCGTCACTCCGACAGCACGACTTTTTAAAATCCAAGTCCGCATATGCGGACATTGGCATCCAACGCTTTCTCCGACGATGTCCGCATATGCGGACAATGGCAGCGAGTGAGTTAACACACATCAGTTACAGTGCTACATGATACAGATTAACACACATCAGCTACAGTGCTACATGGTACAGATTAACACACATCAGTTACAGTGCTACATGATACAGATTAACACACATCAGCTACAGTGCTACATGGTACAGATTAACACACATCAGCTACAGTGCCACATGATACAGATTAACACACAGCTACAGTGCTACACGATAGAGATTAACACACATCAGCTACAGTGCTACATGATACAGATTAACACACATCAGCTACAATGCTACATGATACAGATTTACACACATCAGCTACAGTGCTACATGGTATCAATTCTATTGCCAGTGGACGATTCAACCACTGACAAACTTTCAATTGTATCTAATTTTCAATAGAAATTTCACAGGCATCACATCTACCCAAACTCCTAGGCAAAAGCACACACACACACACACACACACACACACACACACACACATAATTATGACTCCTATTAGATTCTAATAAAAATTCAAGATTCCTTAACTCCTGTGGAAAGAGGTCATTTTCCGTCTTCGGCCCAACAACTTGGAATTCTCTGCCTATTGCTCTCAGGCAAACAACTCATCTATCTACCTTTAAAACAAATCTTAAAACTTATCTCTTTAAAAAAAATACTTGCCATAACTCAAATAGTGCTGTTGTCCCAGGCCCATGGCAATGTGAGTGTGTGTGATGGGAGAGTAGAGAGAATGGGGGTGGGTAGATGGATGGTGGTGGTGTGGTTCGAAAGGGAGAATGACCTGATTTTTACCCCTTTTAGCTTTTCTACCCAAAATTTTATTTTACAATTTTTACAAAATCTGTGGCATGCAGATTACAATTATGTTCCTTTTTACATGCATGTATTTTAAGTAAAAATTGCTGTCATATCAGCCGTTTAATCATGTTTGTCTGTGTGTGTGTGTTGTGTGAGTGTTGGAGTGTAACAGTTGTAATATTGATAGTATGTTACTTTGTGAATTTTATGCAGTGTGTTTTCATAATTTTAATGATTCTGTTTTATGTTTCTGCTACTTTTTATATGCTTTCTTGTTTCACTTTAGGTATTGGATTGTAAAGCGCTTAGAGCTTGCTTATGCTTGTATTATAGCGCTATATAAAAATAAAATATTATTATTATTATTATTATTATTATTATTATAATTCAAAGTCATGCTTTCATCTTCCTGTCCTTGTCCTCTGTATCTCTTTAGTCTTTTTTCTTCCTATTATCAAGTTTTTCTTCTTACTTTTTATGCTGCAACAGTTTGCTGTTGTTACTGTTTTTACCAATCCCTACGATAAGAACTTTTTCAAATGACTGTATGCAGACATATATATATATATATATATATATATATATATATATATAACCACAACACTAATAGTAATAAAGTAATATATCACATAAAGTTATATGAAAAAAAAGAGAGAAGTATTTTGTATACAATATTACGTGTACAACAACAAAAAGACTTCGAACCCCCAAAAAGCAAAATTTGACAAAATCTGCTTTCATAGAAAAAGACAAGTACGAGGTGTGATTCTATACGCACGCACTCAAACACAAACTCTCTCACACACAGCAATCTTTTGTGCATGCCTGTGGACAGCAGCCACCTCCTCCTTTACTGGCACCGGGACATCAGAAATGAGCAGCTTCTAGTTCACCCCACAAGCTGCCAGTTCTGCCATACGGGTGTAATTGCCCAGTGGCACTTTCAATCTGGGGGTCCTGGGTTCGAATCTTGGTAATGGCACCTGGTGGGTAAAGTGTGGAGTTGAGATTTTTCCGATCTCCCAGGTCAACATATGTGCAGACCTGCAAATGCCTGAACCCCCTTCGTGTGTATATGCACACAGAAGATCAAATGCACATGTAATCCTTGTCAGTGTTCAATGGGTTATGGAAACAAGAACATATCCAGCATGCTGCCCCCCCAAACCCTCCCATCCCACCCCCTCCCCCAAAACAGAATATGGCTGCCTGCATGGTGGGGTAAGTAATCAAACTGGTCATAGACGTAAAACGTTAAATGTCTGTCTGAGTGTGTATGTGTGCGTGCCTGAAATCTAACTGAATGACTCAAGAAACGAATGATGAGTACCCAATGGCAGCTGTCAGTCGGCTCTGCCCAGGTCGGCAGCCTGTTGTGCAAATGACCCCGTGTTTGTAAAGTGCTTGGGGCTTTGTCTCCGACCGAGGACAGGCACTATATAAGTATCCATATCATTCATTCATTCTTCTTCTTCTTTGTGGGCTGCCACTCCCACGTTTACTCATGTGTACACATGTGGGCTTTTATATGTATGACCTTTTTTACCCGCCATGTAGGCAGCCATTCTCCATTTTCAGGGATGTGCATGCTGCATATTTTCTTGTTTCCATAACCCACTGAACGCTAACATGGATTTCAGGATCTTTAACATGCGTATTTGATCTTCTGCGTGCGTATACACACGAACGGGGTTCAGGCACAAGCAGGTCTGCACATATGTTGACCTGGGAGATCAGAAAAATCTCCACCTTTACCCACCAGGCGCCGTTACCAAGATTCGAACCGGGGACCATCAGACTGAAAGTCCAACACTTTGACCACTTGGCTAATACGCCCGTCATCCATTCATTCATCCAAGTTCTGACCTGTTCCACTCAGCACGACAATGCACGATGCTGGCAGGGCAGCCACTCAGGTGCTCAGCCAGCTTTTTGCGCTGCAGAAGGGTGGGGCAGCCATGCTGACTGTTGAGGCATGCCACCCGCTCCTCGGCACACAGCAACACATGCTCGCTCTCCTTGCAGCCGTGATAGCGCTGGCCGCAGCCTCGGGGGCACTCCACCACATCACAGCTGGTCACCTGACCAGCCGACTGCGATGCCTTGCATGCGCGGCTGACACAGGCAACGCAGTGCTCATGGTCCAGGGCAGAGCAGTAATAGTGTTCCTCTTGGACGTTTCTGTCTCAACAAACACGTCAGGTAGGGCTATAGTGTCCACAAGTGGCACAACTAATATCTAGAATATATAATAATAAAAGGAAAGCATCCTAATTAAATTCTACAGAAAAACAGCAAAAAACCCATCATTATCCAATTCCGAAGAAAACCAAAACCAAAAACAACAGCAACAAAAACAACAACAAACAAACAAAAAAACAACAACAAACCAACCCAGTAGCATCTGATATGAAACACGTTTAACTAAAAGTAAACTACTTCGAATTCTTCTTCTGCGTTTGTGGGCTGCAACCACTGTGTTCAGATGTCTTCCTGAACAAGTGGGCTTTTAAACATGTATTAAATGACCCTTTTTAGTCTTTATGAACAAGTGGGCTTTTAAACATGTATTAAATGACCTTTTTTTGTCTTTATGAACAAGAGGGCTTTTAAACAAGTATTAAATGACCCTTTTTAACCTTTATGAACAAGTGGGCTTTTAAACATGTATTATATGACCTTTTTTAGTCTTTATGAACAAGAGGGCTTTTAAACATGTATTATATGACCCTTTTTAGTCTTTATGAACAAGTGGGCTTTTAAACATGTATTAAATGACCCTTTTTAGTCTTTATGAACAAGTGGGCTTTTAAACATGTATTATATGACCTTTTTTTAGTCTTTATGAACAAGTGGGCTTTTAAACATGTATTAAATGACCCTTTTTAACCTTTATGAACAAGAGGGCTTTTAAACTTGTATTAAATGACCGTCTTTAACCTTTATGAACAAGTGGGCTTTTAAACATGTATTAAATGACCGTTTTTAACCTTTATGAACAAGTGGGCTTTTAAACATGTATTAAATGACCGTTTTTAGTCTTTATGAACAAGAGGGCTTTTAAACATGTATTATATGACCCTTTTTAGTCTTTATGAACAAGTGGGCTTTTAAACATGTATTAAATGACCCTTTTTAGTCTTTATGAACAAGTGGGCTTTTAAACATGTATTATATGACCTTTTTTTGTCTTTATGAACAAGAGGGCTTTTAAACATGTATTAAATGACCCTTTTTAACCTTTATGAACAAGTGGGCTTTTAAACATGTATTATATGACCTTTTTTAGTCTTTATGAACAAGAGGGCTTTTAAACATGTATTAAATGACCCTTTTTAACCTTTATGAACAAGTGGGCTTTTAAACTTGTATTAAATGACCGTCTTTAACCTTTAACAAGTGGGCTTTTAAACATGTATTAAATGACCGTTTTTAACCTTTATGAACAAGTGGGCTTTTAAACATGTATTATATGACCTTTTTTAGCCTTTATGAACAAGAGGGCTTTTAAACATGTATTAAATGACCCTTTTTAACCTTTATGAACAAGTGGGCTTTTAAACATGTATTAAATGACCGTTTTTAACCTTTATTAACAAGTGGGCTTTTAAACATGTATTAAATGACCGTTTTTAGTCTTTATGAACAAGTGGGCTTTTAAACATGTATTAAATGACCGTTTTTAGTCTTTATTAACAAGTGGGCTTTTAAACATGTATTATATGACCGTTTTTAGTCTTTATTAACAAGTGGGCTTTTAAACATGTATTAAATGACCCTTTTTAACCTTTGTGAACAAGTGGGCTTTTAAACATGTATTATATGACCTTTTTTTGTCTTTATGAACAAGAGGGCTTTTAAACATGTATTAAATGACCCTTTTTAACCTTTATGAACAAGTGGGCTTTTGGTGGTGTGTGTCCATCGAGATCGATGATGACCATCGTTGTCATCCAGCTGGGGGATGCTCATGAATCTATCTGTGTGTGCTTTTAAACATGTATTAAATGACCGTTGTGTGTGTGTGTGTGTGTGTGTGTGTGTGTGTGTGTGTGTGTATGTGTGTGTGTATGTGTGAGTGTGTGTATGTGTGTGTGTATGTGTGTATATGTGTGTGTATGTGCGTGTGTGTGTGAGTGTGTGAGTGTGTGTGTGTGTGTGTGTGTGTGTGTGTGTGTGTGTGTGTGTGAGTGTGTGTGTGTGAAGTCAAGTCAAAATGATCTGTACTGAGGGTAAAAGAATAAGCTTATAGTATACAGCTTTTTTACAACCTGCCCTGAGAAAAAAAAGAAAAAAAAGATATAAAAGGAATAAGTGGGGGAAGTGAGGGTCTGGAGAGGATAATAAAGAGATAAACAATTATAAGTAACACACAAGAAATTTTATCAAAAACAACAACAAAAACAATACGAACGTAATAGCTATAAATATATTGTATGATACTGACACAATTATGACATACAATGCGCTATCCTTACACCATTAACTTAATTCAGGAAGAAAAGGGTGACAGTAAGAACGAGAGATAGATAGATGGATAGATAGATGGATAGAGATGGATAGAGAGAGAGAGAGAGAGAGAGAGGGGGGGCGGGAGGCAGACAAGAACAGACAGCAGGGTAAAGGTAACAGTCGACAGAGAGTCAGAAGGACAGAGAGAGTCTAAGGTTAGAAAGACAGACAGGTATTATAGACAGGCAGATACAAGGATAATCATGTGTGCGTGTGTGTGTGTATTTGTATTTCTTTTTATCACAACAGATCTCTCTGTGTGAAATTCAGGCTGCTCTCCCCAGGGAGCGCCACCCATTTTTTTTTTGGGGGGGGGGGGTTGTATTTTTTCCTGCATGCAGTTTTATTTGTTTTTCCTATTGATGTGGATTTTTCTACAGAATTTTGCCAGGAACAACCCTTTTGTTGCCATGGGTTCTTTTACGTGCGCTAAGTGCATGCTGCACACGGGACCTCAGTTTATCGTCTCATCCGAATGACTAGCGTCCAGACCACCACTCAAGGTCTAGTGGAGGGGGAGAAAATATCGGCGGCTGAACTGTGATTCGAACCAGCGCGCTCAGATTCTCTCACTTCCTAGGCGGACGCGTTACCTCTAGGCCATCACTCCACTGTGTGTGTGTGTATGTGTGTGTGTGTGTGTGTGTGTGTGCATTCTTCCACGTGGAAAGAGGGTATGTATGCATGACTTGGTGGAAAAGGGGAGGGTGGGATAGGGAAGAGGGTATAGGGACTGCTATGTTATAATATTACATATGCAACCACCAGATCTGCTTTGAATTTGGCCCATTACTAGTTTACTACTTCCATAACTTCAGTGGTTGCAGCCGCACTAGCTGATCTTTCCAACGGAGCCAAAGGTTTGTATCAGTTAAATAAAATTCTTCAAAAAAACCTCTTAATAATTATATTTTAACTTTCGATATCAAATGGCTTACTGCCTCAATCTGTTCCAGTCGTCATGTTACACAACTGTTGGAAACTGACGTGGAATGGTGTGATACACATGACACATGTTAAAATGATCTCCACCTTTTCCCTTTAACCATGGAGGTATATAGCAACAGACCCTGCCGCTACCTTTTAGGTAAAATTTATATGAAACGTGCGAAAAGGGTAAACACTTTGAAAGCGACCACGCCCTCCAACAACAAGTTGACAGAATGAAGTTCCCCGGCTTCAAATTCTCCACTGGTTCGAAGCTGCGAATGAGTGGCATAACTATCACATTAGTTCAGACGCCGGGAAAAAAAAAGCTGTGAAACTTAATGTTTGTTGAAATAAGCACCCCTTAACCTTTGTTGGTGGGCCAAGGGATACAAAACAATCGAACTGCCAAAAGAATTTTCTAAACTAACAAGGTAAGCCTGCTCATCAACCCAACTTACTTGAGGGTAAATCCTGACACGATCATTCCAACAGAATTTGTCAATTTCTCCACGAACTGTTTGGCTTTCTGGCACTACCAGCCACGCACTGTTCGACCAGCCTTTCTGCTCGTTCCACGCTCTTTTCAGCACCGCACCCGCAACTTCGCCATTATCTTGATTCAGCTCAGCTTCTAAATGGCTCGTTTCTTAGTTGGCTCTCTCTGAGAGAATCTTCCAAAAATAACATCTGACGTAATCGTTCGTTTATTTATTTATAGTCTGTTCATATAAGATGATGATATTAGACTGAAAATAAATGATATTATTAATATTATTTGGATTATTATCATTCCTATCATAATGATGATGATTGTTAGTATTAATTAGAAATCGACAGTTCTGTATATTCGAATGAAAAGGGGGGCGGTTGAGGTGGGGGGGTAGGTGGGCAAGGGGGAGGTGACTAAGACAGGAAGAGAGAGACAGAATCTGATCAATCTGACGTAATAAGCTCACCCTTCGACCCCCTCCCATTCGTCTGATTGATCATTATTTATCATTTTATGTCTTATTTCAAGGAAGCCATAAACGGTTATCTTGTGTGTGGAACTGAAGCCATCGAGTAGCTGTTTGATCATGCTACATTTTCTACCAGGCCATTGCAAGTTTCCCTATTTTCCGTGGCCGTGGTGCAGACGAATAGAAAAGTGGAGTTAATTTATTAAACCCAAGTCGCAATCGTCATACCCATGTTGGAGACGGAGAAATACGACTGGAAAATTTATTGTGTTCAGACCTATTTGAGCCCATTATAATTATAATAATAATTATTATATATATATATATATAGCGCTGAATCTTGTGCAGAAATAAATCAAAAGCGCTTTCGCACCAGTCATTCACACGCATGCAAAACTCAAAAACTGGAAAAACTAAAGACAAGAAGCGGCAAGGAAGGGAGGCTATTTTGGGAAGAGGTGGGTTTTAAGACCTGACTTGAAAGAGCTGAGTGCGGAGACTTGACGAAGAGAAAGAGGAAGTTCATTTCAATTGCAAGGCCATGTCCAGAGACAGAGAAAGAACGGCGGCCAGCAGTCGAGTGTTTGAATCTGGGTATGCGTAAACAGAGTGGATCCGAAGCCGATTGCAGAGAACGAGGTGGAGTGTAGAGGTGATGGCAGCCACAGAGATAGGAAGGGGCAGATTTGTGAATAGATTTGTAACACAGAGTGCTGATCTTGTACCTTATTCTGTGTGAGACAGGTAGCCAGTGGAGATGTTGCAAAAGAGGAGTGATGTGCTCAGATCTTTTCTTTCTGAGCCGAGAACGAGTCGGGCAGCAGAGTTTTGTATGCCCTGAAGGGACTAAATGGATGAAGCAGGCAAACCAGATAGTGAGACGGTTACAGTTGTCAAGGCGAGAGAGAATGAGAGAAACGACAAGTCTATATGTTGCGCCTTGCGCCAGTGGACAGATATTTCCGGATGGAACTGATGCGCCGCAATTGACAGCAGCAGGATTAACATGTCTGACTGATAAATTTTTGCATGGACAATGTCGAGGTTCCTGACTGAACTGGAACTGAGAGGGATGGATGTACTGCCAAGTTTGATTGTGTCAATTGTAATGGAAGACAGTTTTTGTTTAGTTCTTATGATCATTGCTTAAGTTTTGTCCGCGTTCAATTGTATCTTATTTAGAATCATCCAGTTTTGTATGTCCAGGAAGCAGTTAGATGTTTCTTGCAAGAGCGACGACAATTTTTCAGGGGTATCATTCTTCTGGAGTTGAGTGTCATCAACATAAGAATGATGACTGACATGGCGGTTGATAATTTCAGCGAGAGGAGCAGTGTACAGTGTGACGAGCACTGGGCCTAAAACCGCCAGATCCCTGTGGGACTCCATATTCGATTTTAACGTGTTCACTTGGAAATTATCAACAATGACAGACTGGAATCGGTCAGTGAGATACGATTTGAACCAGTCCATTGACAAGGGGACAGGGGTTGTATATGCAAGAAATCAAAGTTAACTTCAGTTCAGTTCTTGGGACGTTTCATAAGCCTTGCAGTTTTTTAGTGCCCCAGTCTGACAATTGGAGCTGCCAGTGCAGTTGATCAGGAGTAATACTAATAACTTTTATAATTCATCATATAGGTCAAATTGCTGATACTTTACCTGTCCAAGGAGATTTTCGAAAGTCAGTGTTAACAGTGGGTAACTCTCTTAACATGTAAAGACATATAATGAGTGCATTCCAGTAAGGTGCAATTCTGTTACTAAAACGTTTTTTTTCGAAGAATTGTCCTTAAATACTTAATGAATGGTTTGTCGGTGGCATTCCTTGTTATGTAAGTGAAAGGTTAAAAGAGCATGATATTTCTTTTATATAAACAGGTATATATTTCCAACAATGCTTTGTTCATCCACGTTATAGTGTTACTCAGTTTGATAATGGCACTTTACTTTCTTTTATGTGTATTGGCCTCTGTGGTGCATCATTTTTTTAACATAATTATGACCAACATTCTTCCACTGTAGCATCATATTGTTCAAAGGGCTCCAGTTAATACTGCTGAGGTTTTTCCTGATATTTTGGTTTTTTAATTTTTCATATACAAGTAAAAGATACAATAAAATAAAATAAAATAAAGAAAGAAGAAGAAGAAAAGAAAAAAAAAAAGAGAGAGGACGTCATGGTCACTCTTTCCAAGAGGACTGTGATGTTCTGTATCAGATAATATTACTTCCTCTGAACTGACAAATGTCAGATCGTTTCTTGTAGGTCTTTGTCCCTCTCTACGCCTTGTGGGTTTTTCAACACATTGTATCAGATATACCTCTGACAGCTTCCACAAAATCACTATCTGTTTTGCTTGAGCAGCTGGTTGTCCAGTCTATTTTAGGGAAATTAAAGTCACCCATGATACAGATATTGTCATACTTTTGAATGTAACTTGATTTAATGGACTCAAACAGTTTATCATGATTTTCATCAGTTGGAGCTCCTTCAAATTACACCAATAAGGGTCTTTCTTCCAGAGTTATCTGAGACCTGGCACCAAACACTCACCTGAAACGATGTATCATTTAGTAAGTATTCTGGCTGGACACTGATGTCATCTCTAAGTTTTCTGGATGGACATTGAGGTCATCTCTAAGTCTTCTGGATGGACATTGAGGTCATCTCTAAGTTTTCTGGATGGACATTGAGGTCATCTCTAAGTTTTCTTGATGGACATTGAGGTCATCTCTAAGTTTTCTTGATGGACATTGAGGTCATCTCTGAGTTTTCTGGCTGGACACTGATGTCATCTCTAAGTTTTCTGGCCGGACATTGAGGTCATCTTTGAGTTTTCTGGCTGGACACTGATGTCATCTCTAAGTTTTCTGGCCGGACATTGAGGTCATCTCCAAGTTTTCTGGCCGGACATTGAGGTCATCTCAAAGTTTTCTGGCCAGACATTGAGGTCATCTCAAAGTTTTCTGGCTGGACACTGATGTCATCTCAAAGTTTTCTGACCGGACATTGAGGTCATCTCCAAGTTTTCTGGCCGGACATTGAGGTCATCTCCAAGTTTTCTGGCCAGACATTGAGGTCATCTCAAAGTTTTCTGGCCGGACATTGAGGTCATCTCTGAGTTTTCTGGCCGGACATTGAGGTCATCTCAAAGTTTTCTGACCGGACATTGAGGTCATCTCTGAGTTTTCTGGATGGACATTGAGGTCATCTCTAAGTTTTCTGACCGGACATTGAGGTCATCTCTAAGTTTTCTGGCCGGACATTGAGGTCATCTCCAAGTTTTCTGGATGGACATTGAGGTCATCTCTGAGTTTTCTGGATGGACATTGAGGTCATCTCTAAGTTTTCTGGATGGACATTGAGGTCATCTCTAAGTTTTCTGGCCGGACATTGAGGTCATCTCTGAGTTTTCTGGATGGACATTGAGGTCATCTCCAAGTTTTCTGGATGGACATTGAGGTCATCTCCAAGTTTTCTGGATGGACATTGAGGTCATCTCCAAGTTTTCTGGATGGACATTGAGGTCATCTCTGAGTTTTCTGCATGGACATTGAGGTCATCTCCAAGTTTTCTGGATGGACATTGAGGTCATCTCAAAGTTTTCTGGATGGACATTGAGGTCATCTCTGAGTTTTCTGGATGGACATTGAGGTCATCTCCAAGTTTTCTGGCCGGACATTGAGGTCATCTCTGAGTTTTCTGGATGGACATTGAGGTCATCTCCAAGTTTTCTGGATGGACATTGAGGTCATCTCAAAGTTTTCTGGCCAGACATTGAGGTCATCTCAAAGTTTTCTGGATGGACATTGAGGTCATCTCTGAGTTTTCTGCATGGACATTGAGGTCATCTCCAAGTTTTCTGGATGGACATTGAGGTCATCTCCAAGTTTTCTGCATGGACATTGAGGTCATCTCTAAGTTTTCTGGATGGACATTGAGGTCATCTCTAAGTCTTCTGGATGGACATTGAGGTCATCTCTAAGTTTTCTTGATGGACATTGAGGTCATCTCTAAGTTTTCTTGATGGACATTGAGGTCATCTCTGATTTTTCTTGATGGACATTGAGGTCATCTCTAAGTTTTCTGGATGGACATTGAGGTAATCTGTGAGTTTTCTTGATGGACATGGAGGTCATCTCGAAAGTAGAGTGCCACACCTTGTGATGGCTTTGTATCTAAAAAGGAATCGAAACCTGGGATGTGATATTCAGTTAAATTTACTTCCTTCTGGCTTTTGCTTGTAATTTCTGTCAACGCCACAATATTCGACATCCTTTCCTCTGTGAGTGCTGACAATTCATCCTTTTTGTTTTGAAAAATATCCAAATTTGTATAAGTAACAGTGAAATTATTCAAACCTGTACTAACAGCAGTTGAGAAAGGAAAAACTGGTGCTTTAAAACAAAAACTGTTTACATTACAATCCTGCTGCCTCATGCTCAAGCACTCTGCAGGCTGGTCAGCTGGCGAGGCCACGTCTGCAGCTTTTTGTGAAGGGGCAGATCCATCCCTTCCACCAGCGATGTTCAACAGTCTTTTAACAATCCGACCATTTCTGATTATAAGGTCAGTATCCCATGCTGCGATGCGGTCTTATGTCTGCCTTAGGTCTTTGTGTTTCTGCCTCTGCAAGGGTATAGTCTGGATTGAAGTGGAGTTTATCTTCTTGTCTTGTCTTGCCTTTGTTCAGTTTGTGATAGTTCTTTAATATTTTGTCTTTGGTCTCTTCGTCTTTTACTTTGAATTTCAAGAGTCTACGTCGGTGTTGCATGCGGCCCAATTTTGTGATATCAAGGATTTCTGTTTTGGTCAATATTGGGTCGATTTTGGTCAGTATTTTTTCAGGTTTGTTGTGTCCTCTCTCTATCTGTGTTTCCCCATCGCTTTCTTTCAAACCCACCAGTATCACATCATATTTCCTTTTTTCCCATTTCTCCTCTCGTCCACAGTATCACATCATATTTCCTTTTTCCCCCATTTCTCCTCTCGTCCAAGGTTTTCAGTCAGTTTCTTTCCCACCATCTTTTCTATCTTTTCATCCAGACTTGTGCCGTATGTTCTGATTCCAGTTTGTCAATTCTTACTTCCATTTTCTGGATCACTCTGATCATGTGGTCAATTTTGGCTTCAGTTTCAGTTTCCCTTTCGCAATGCTCTGATTGACACTTCTCACACTGCCACTGAATACTATTGCCGGGCATTCCACCAGGAGTTCACTTTGCCACTGAATACTATTGCCGGGCATTCCACCAGGAGTTCACTTTGCCACTATTGCCGGGCATTCCACCAGGAGTTCACTTTGCCACTGAATACTCAATGAACCTCATACAGAAAATTGAAAACGGAATGGGAAGCCCAGAGTGGCATAAGGCAATGCGCAACTTTCAGATTAAAAAACTCACATGGTCATACTGCCCGGGACATGCAGGTGTTAAGGGAAATGAGCGAGCTGACAGACTTGCTTGTAACGCAACACCAACGAGCGGCCTACATCTAGGAAAATCGGAAATCCTCAGAAAAATCAAAGAATACCAAAAAGAACAGGTACAAGGCCATCACACCATCGATCGCCTCAAAGAAATAAAAGCAGAGAGAGGGAGCGGCCGCAAGTCTAACATGAAAGGTAGAGCACGATGCTTTGCAAATCAAACAAATATCGGCATCATTTCCAAACCAACCTTGCGCAAATTTCTTCAAAACGGAACAGAGTCTCTGTGGGCCTTTCCAAATACAATAGACTGAGCAACACACTAGACGCCACGTTTTTGGCATCAGAGATCTTTTCCCATCCCTCTTGCGGCCAGTCAGTGGCAGCCTCTGTGCGTGTGTGTTTGTGTGGATGTGTGGGTCTGTGCTTTTGAGTGCGTTTGTGAATGCGCGAGAGTGTAAGTGTACACAAGTGTCAGGAGAGATCTGTGTACGTGTGTGTGTGTGTGTGTGTGTGTGTGTGTGTGTGTGTGTGTGTGTGTGAGAGAGAGAGAGAGGAGGTGGGAGTGCGGGGGGAGGTGGGGTAGAGGATGAGGTATGTGAGTATATGCATGCCTACACTGTGGGAGCAACAGGGTATTGGAACGTATATATATATATATATATATATATATATATATATATATATATATATATCTTTGTATATATGTGTGGGGGGTTGGGGGTGGGAGATATGGGCGTATGTGTGTGTGCTTGTACAAGTAAGTGTTCATTTCTGTGAGTGTGTGTTTGTGTGTGTGTGTGTGTGTGTGTGTGTGTGTGTGTGTGTGTGTGTGTGCCGTGGAAGCTGCGATACGTTGACTAGAAATGAGTGTGTGGAGGAGGGGGGTAGAGGAGGTGCAAGGTAATGTGTGTGTGTGTGTGTGTGTGTGTGTGTGTGTGTGTTGGAGGTCATGTACGTTTATATGTATTTGACGGTGCTTTCATATCTGTGAAACTGCATGTTTGGTGCATTTCTGTTGTGCATGTGTGGGTGTGTGTGTGAATGTGTGTCTTCATGTTTTACATTTATTCGCTTATTTATCACCATTGTTGTTTTATTTATTTATCTATTTATTTATTTATTTATTTATTTATGTATTTATTTATTATTATTATTATTTATTTATTTATTTATTTATTTATTTTTTTAATCATTTTATTAGTATTACTATTATTATTACTACTACCTTTTTCTATATTATAATTATTATTCATTTATTTATTTATTTATTTATGTAAGCTTATTTATTATTTATTCCCCCGTTTTTTTGTTGTTGTTTGTTTTTGTTTGTTTTTGTTTTTGTTTTTTTGTTTTTTTGGGGTTTTTTTTCTCAAGGCCTGACTAAGCGCGTTGGGTTACGCTGCTGGTCAGGCATCTGCTTGGCAGATGTGGTGTAGCGTATATGGTTTGTCCGAACGCAGTGACGCCTCCTTGAGCAACTGAAACTGAAACTGAATACTGTTGCCGGGCATTCCACCAGGAGTTCACTTTGCCACTGAATATTATTGCCGGGCATTCCACCAGGAGTTCACTTTGCCACTGAATACTGTTGCCGGGCATTCCACCAGGAGTTCACTTTGCCACTGAATATTATTGCCGGGCATTCCACCAGGAGTTCACTTTGCCACTGAATACTGTTGCCGGGCATTCCACCAGGAGTTCACTTTCCCTGTTTAGTGTGAGCAGCTAAAATGGACCCACCGTTCACAGTCAAAACACACGATACAGTAGTTGTCCTCAATGGCTGTATCGTACATGAGGTACATGTACTCTGGACCCGATTTTTCCCGTGTTTCGTTTGACGTTCTAAATAGCAAGTCATTCAGTTGCCAATGGCAGTTGTTTACCTGTTTGCAAAACTCTTCGCTGGCAGGTTTTAGAATTTAGTGGAGGCAGTAAGGTAGAAGAATAACAAAAATATCTGCTTACCTTGTTAATGTTAACGTAAACAAACAAACAAACCGTGCAGAAGAAACGATAGCGGTGAAGTCTGGTAGTGCTTCAAAGTGAAAGCAGGGAGGCAAGAACCAATGTCGGAGAGATCAGTGAACTCGGTCACCAACTCTCCAACATGTGTGGAAAAGTTCTCCATGAACACGATAGTTTTTTTCACCAGCAAAGTGCCTGTTACATTCAGGCTTGCTCACTCCAACTGCGCTCTTTCTTTTCTCTTTTTCTTTCTTCTTCTTCTTTTTTTTTGGGGGGGTGGGGGGGGTTGAATCGGCCACTGGCCAAAGTATCCACACACACACACACACAAACACACACAAAACCCATAATTTTTGCAGAGCAAAATAGTGACCGCCTTCTCCTTCGCGCATGCATGCGCAACTCCTTTGCCCCTTGCGCATCTTGCAGGCTACACATTTTCATGACATGGATTCTGACCACGCGGACATGTGGTATGCAAAACAGAAGTATGTACAATTATTGTGTCTGCCTCATCACGGTGTTTCCTCATTCAACTACTTGGATACAGCATCACACAGCGAAGCCAGCTGTATTAGATAAGGATTTCCTTTCCGAACAGTTTCACAGGCGTTTGGGTTGAAGTCTTTGACTGAACACATAAAATTACTAAATAATCCGTTTTCTTGGCCGACTCTTCAAAACACACCATTCCGACTGTACGTTTTCATGCATCAGATCACTTAGTTCTCGGTCACGTCGGGAACTGTCCGAGACAGAGTTGTGTGTGTTTTGGGGCACGAGGGCCGTGCCACTTTTTGACAACCAACGACACTAACAATAATTTCAATACAAGTTTCTAGTGTGGAGTGATGGCGCCTAGGAAGCGAGAGAATCTGAGCGCACTGGTTCGAATCACGGCACAGTCGCTAGTATTTTCTTCCCCTCCACTAGACCTTGAGTGGTGGTCTGGACGCTAGTCATTCGGATGAAACAATAAACCGAGGTCCCGTGTGCAGCATTCACTTAGTGCACGTGAAAGAACCCACGGAAACAAAACGGTTATCCCAGGCAAAATTCTGTAGAAAAATCCACTTCGATAGTAAAAACATTAAAAAAACAAAAAAAACAACAAAACAAACAACAACAACAAAAAACAACAAACAAACAAACCCTACAGGCAGGAAAAAAAGAAGAAGAAAAAGGTGGCGTTCTCAATGTAGTGACGCGTTCTCCGTGGGGAGAGCAGCCCGAATTTCACACAGAGAGATCTGTTGTGACAAAAAGAGTAATATAATACAACACAATACAACACAACACAACACAACACAACACAACACAATACAACACAACACAACACAACACAACACAACACAACACAACACAACACAACACAATACAACTGACTCATTTCAGCCAAGCACAGTGGCCTGGGTCTCCGCCACCCATGGCTGCAGTCGTCGTGAGGGACTGTCACTGCACGTGCATCATGTCATGTTGATTGTGTCATGTCGATCTGCAGGTCGTCACGCCGTGCCTGGCTCGATGACAGGGGTGCAGAGAAATGGGGACAGGAAGAGAAGTCAAAGTGGAATTGGTTTATTCCTGGCAATGCCATAGCCCCAAATGAAGAGGTATCTGTAACAAATCAGACATTGGCAAATACAAATACTGATATGGATTCATATAATATTATGAAAAAAGGATGGTGTGCTTTGAAAGCATTACATCTCTAATTCTTAACGCTCGGCATAAAAACATACTGAAATTTCAAACCATATTTTCATGTGTTGATGACATCAGCGAAATCAGTCAGGACAGGAAGAGAGAGACAAAGAGAGTGAGGGAGAGAGAGAGATTGAGAGAGAGAGAGAGAGGGGGGGGGGAAGCAGAGACAGACCAACACAGAGGCAGAGACCTACAATGAGAGAAGCACGGACAGAAGGACAGACAGACAAACAGAAGCAGGTAAAAATCAAAATATATAGAATTATAACATCTCTGTCTAGTTCTGTGTGTGTGTGTGTCTCCCCACTGAGGTCGGGGTGGAGGTGATTCCTCGGGTCCTGGTGGATAAATAAATGATGTTCTTTCGTTGTTGGTGACACTGGGCATTGGGGTCCGTAACGGTTACTGGCAACCTCTGCTGGGAACAAAAAACCCAGTCCAGCAGGTTGAATAATATAGAGATGGCGGTTCAAAGAGTGCCGCCTGTTGGGGCATGTACTGTCAGCGGAGACCCTAATGGTCCTGTCAAGCACCGCAGTGTTGTGAGGGCTGCAGTGCTGTGTGGCTGTCAAAATTAGGTAACAACCTCTTTAACCCTGGAGCGGCGGTCGTTAGGGTCATGGCAGGTACAGTGGATGGGTGATAAAAAACGTTGAGTGGATGGGGGCTGTTGGGCCCAGTGTGTGTGTGTGTGTGTGTGTGTGTGTGTGTGTGTGTGTGTGTGTGTGCGTGTCCGAGCGGTTTCAGGTGCTGGATTAAGGCACCAGTCTCTTCGGGGGCGTGGGTTTGAATCCCATCGCTGCCATTCTTTTTTGTCCGTGAGGGTGTGGGTTCGAATCCCGCTCGCCCTTTCAGTCTCCCAAGTTTGACTGGAAAATCAAACTGAGCCTCTTGTCAACCGGATGAGACGATAAACCAAGGTCCCATGTGCAACACGCACATGGCGCACTGAAAAAGTACCCATGGCAACGAGAGTGTTGTCCTCTGGCAAAATTATGTAGAAGAAATCTGCTCAGATATATATATATATATATATATATATATATATATATATATATATATATATATATATATATATAAGCATGCACTCAGTGCCTGACTAAGCGCGTGGGGTTATGCCTCTGGTCAGCCATCTGCCTTGCAGATGTGGTGTATCGCAGTGACGCCTCCTTGAGTGACTGAAACTGAAACTCATTCGTCACAATAAAACACAAGAGCACGGGAACAGGATGTCAGGAAACCGTTTCCCGACAAACTTCCTGTCACATGTTTCCACACATACGTACGTACGCCCTGGCTGCAGACGACCTGAATCTCAGCAGACACAGCTCTTCCTCTGCTGTCGCCCTGGACATCGCTGAAGTGAGTGTTATGAATATTTCACCAGCAGAGCGGGCAGGACGGCACGCTGACCACAATAAAACGCGGACTGCAGCCAGCACACTCCGCAGAGACAGCGACCGGAGAATGTTGGACAAGACGGCCAGGACAAAACAGCCATGGTTTTGACATACGTCTGAGTGAGGTGGGTCTTTTTGTTAGACAGCGTTCAGCTTAGAATCCTGCACTTTGAGCGAGGCAGCTCCTTTAGTTCGAAGATTTGTGTGATACATAATACGCCTACATAGATGCATTGTATTGTATTGTATTGTATTGTATTGTGTTGTATTGTATTGTATTGTATTGCATTGCATTGCATTGTGTTGAATTGTATTGCGTTGTGTTGATGTTGGTGTTGTTGTTTTCAACCTTTGTTGTTGTTCGTTGGCCAAGCGTGAGATACAAAGTGGAAACAGCGTGTGATACAAAGTGGAAACAGCGTGTGTCCTCCAGTCCACAGTGTGTGTGCCCGACACTTGTCCTAGGAAACATGCACGGAAGTGAAAACATGAAATGATGCCATGTCACGAGGGCAGTTTCAGCTCACATCTGTTGCTTTGGTGGAAGGTACGCCAACCATTATACTCTCCCCTCCCTCCCCTCGCTAAAATAGAAAAGCTCCAACAAATCTTTTTCCTCAGGTTCCATTGTTGCTAAGTATGCGTAATAGCTCTAAAAAAGTCATATTTTTAGTAGAAATGGGAAAAGCTGCAGGACATAATGAAGTCAGTTTTTTCTATACGTGTTTCAGGTGCAGGACACAATGAAGTCAGTTGTTTGTATACCTGTTTCAGGTGCAGGACACAATGAAGTCAGTTGTTTGTATACCTGTTTCAGGTGCAGGACACAATGAAGTCAGTTGTTTGTATACCTGTTTCAGGTGCAGGACACAATGAAGTCAGTTGTTTGTATACCTGTTTCAGGTGCAGGACACAATGAAGTCAGTTGTTTGTATACCTGTTTCAGGTGCAAGACACAATGAAGTCAGTTGTTTGTATACCTGTTTCAGGTGCAGGACACAATGAAGTCAGTTGTTTGTATACCAGTTTCAGGTGCAGGACACAATGAAGTCAGTTGTTTGTGTACCTGTTTCAGGCTGAAAGGAAAGAATAGAGATGGACAGAGCGGCCACCACAGTCCGAAAACTTCACCCGGCATGGGTCTTTGTGCTCTGTGTGATGCTGGTCCTGAACTTTCACCTCGCTGAACCAGTGACTCAGGGCCCCAGACAGCAGGTCGTCCTGGATGATGGAGAGACCAGTGGACCCCACTTCCCTGCCACTTCTCTGCAGCAGCCACTCACCTCCACACACTCTGCACCACCTCCACACGGAAACGGAGTTTCGTCGCTGACAACGAAGGAGGGGGATGATTGTAATGATGAAAACAGGACTGAGGCATTTCTTTCTGAACGTATCACCACCACGCCATTTGGGGCATGGGCGTTGTCTGGCAAAGAAGTAGTCACCCAGGCGCCTGGATTTCATGCTGAAGGAAACTCTGCAGCAGTGTCCAGAGTCATTGACAATACTACAGTCACAGACACAACGCAAACACCCACAGTCAGCCCAGTCTTTACCCACGATGCCACAACCATGCTCTTCCAGACCAGTGACAATCCTTGTTTACCACTGCGTTTGCACTCTACCAACATGACGGGCACTATAGAGTGGACGTCTGATAATCCTGATTGTCCTTATGGGGAAACGATTTTATGGACAATCAGATTACCAGAAAGTTATGGATTTGTTGTTGAGTTTAATGATGTCGACATGACGAGGGGAGCTATCCTGATGATGTCCGTCACAGGTAATGATTCTAAACCCATTCAGAAGAAAAGATTTACATTTATAGATGGGATAAATGCGATTGATCCATTCAAATCAATGGCCCCGTTGTTTGTATACGAATCCGAGATATCCTTCTTTATGTTTAACTATGGCAAAATTTCAGTCAGTGGAAAGCCAGCTTTCAGCATTAGCTATACTGCATACCACCTGGAGTCGTTACCTACCTGTGAAGACGCCATTGACAGAGGGGGCAGTGAAGGAACGATGGTGTGTTCCTGTGCCGGCTTCCCCAGCCTCCCCGAGGCCATCCTGTGTGACGGGATCCGTCACTGTGAACAGGGACAGGACGAGGCCGGCTGTTCCTATCGTGAAGAAGGATGTGGAGACTGGATTCCTTATCAAGACCACTGCCTGAAAGCCATTTTTGTTTCTTCGTTCCCTTCCACACCTGACCACTCAACGATAACGATGCCGCTTGAAGCAGAAAAGAAATGTCAGTCAGACTACGAAGCAACGCTGGCGTTACTTCCTGACAAAACTGGCGTGCAGCTTGTGGCCAACTTGATTCGTGCCAGTGGGTTTCTGAATGCTGTAGTGGGCATGAGAAAGGTACAGCCCACGTCAGACAGACTGAAGCATCTCTACCGGTACTTGTGGCAGTGGGGCAACAGAGGCAGTCCCGTTGATTACCAGCATGTAGATCTGCAGAGAGCTGGAGCCACACTGGACTGTGCAGTGCTGTCCGCCATGGCCCAGCCAGCGCTGAAAGCCGTGCAGTGTGTTCTTCCTTACCCTCAGCCCCATGGCTTGGTGTGCATGAGACCGAACCCCACTCGTGTCACGCCGTCCGCACACAGGCCGCGCAGCCTGGCGTTGTCAGCGTCACCACCACCGTCACCCCGCCTCCCCTCGGCCAAACAATGCTCCGACGGTTCTCTGGTTCAAACCTTTCACGTGTGTCCATCGTACGAAACTGATGACCCCCCCTCGACAACTGCGTGGTCACCCGGCAATCTGCCGTTGTTGCAGTGTCTGTATGGTCCAGCCGTTCATTATTCACTGTTCTGTGATGGACACGAGGACTGTGCTGACGGCAGTGACGAAATGGGTTGTCATCAGTTGAAATATTCTCCCTTGCAAGATTCCATGTACATGTGTAGAAGCCTTCAGGCCGTTCTTATTGATCAGAGATGTGATGGAAAGCCAGACTGTTTTGACGGTAGTGATGAAGAGTACTGTATTACTTGTCAGTCAGGTTTTGTCATGTGTCCCAGCATTGGATGTCTTCCTCCTCACTACACACGATACTTCCCAACCTGTCCACGTGTTGAAGGTTTTCCAGATACATTACTGCAACAGCACGTTCTGGAAGGCAGTGTCAAACTCGATGGTTTTGGGATGTCTGGAATGGTCTTTACAACTGTGGGATGTCCAGAAGGATTTTATGAATGTCTGAGTGGGTTGTGCATCCCCAGTTTCCTCGTAAACAATGGAGAAAAGGATTGCTGGGATGGAGACGACGAGGACATCCCCATGTCCAATATGTCGTGTCCAGGGTACTACAGGTGTATGGGAGCGGGCAACTGCATCCACTACGACCAACTGTGTGATGGCATTTATCATTGTCCTTATAAAGACGATGAAAGATATTGTAACCTTACTTGTCCAAGCGAACAAGGGTGTATTTGTGAAGGCTTGGCTTTTACGTGTTCGTCAATGATTAACCCTCTCCACCACCTTCATGTGCGTTACCTGGATGTCAGTCATGCCTCAGGTGTGACATTAGAAAGTGTGCGTTTCATGGAATACCTTGTTTTTTTAAACCTGTCTTTTTGTCACATTGCTAACGTCACTCTCACAGATATGCCACAGTTGCAGATATTAGACCTTCGCTTTAATTCTTTGACACAGATAGCTTCTCTGAATTTGATTAAACTACCAAGACTGAAATATCTTGACCTATCAAACAATCCTTTCCTACAAACAATTAACAGCCTGTTTAGAAATTGGTTAGTTTCAGGTCAGTATCAAAGCTTGCAAGCACTTTTCATGGTGAATGTTAGTCTTGAGACGATTGAAGAGAACGTGCTAAATGGTCACCTGTCCAGACTGGAACACCTGGACATCCGACACAACCCTGTGCGCACCTTTGACAAGGGGTCACTGCGGGGCTTGGTGTCACTGAAACAGCTGTACACTGACGAGTCAAAGCTGTGCTGCAGGTACTTTCACCCCTCCTTGTCCAACTGCTTCGCTCCAGTTGATGAATTGTCAACGTGTAGTAATTTGCTGGGTCCAGAATTTTTCCAGATTTTTCTCTGGACTTTCTCTTTGCTAGCTGTTACTGGTAATGCTGGAGTGTTAATCTACAGAATATTTATAGATAAACATTCTACATCGTCAGCACATAGTGTCTTCGTTAAAAATCTATGTGCCTCAGATCTGCTGATGGGAGTGTACATGGTTATCATCGGTGCTGCTGATGTTCACTTTCGTGGCGACTACGTTGCCAAAGAGAGAGACTGGACCAACAGCGTTGTCTGTACGATCGCAGGCTTTCTTTCTTTTCTGTCCAGTGAAGTCTCAGCCTTTGTGATTTGCTTCATCACACTCGATCGTGTCCTGGTCATCTGCTTTCCTTTCAACGTCTGTGTCCACATGCACTATCGTGTCGCCATCTTCCTGTGTTGCATGGTCTGGCTTCTCGGTGCCTCGCTGGCCGCAGTGCCGCTCCTGGCTGGCATGGACTTCTATGGACAGAACGGCATCTGTGTTCCACTGCCCATCACAAGACAACAGTTCAACGGACAAGGCTACGCTTTCGGTATTTTCATCGTTCTTAACTTCGTCGTCTTTCTCTTGGTTGGGATGGGCCAGGTGCTGATCTACCGGGCCGTTCAACGGGCGAGAACAGCAGCAGGGATCGCGCGCCGTGGGCAGGATGTGGTTATCGCCCGTCGTCTGTTCCTCGTTGTCTTCACGGATTTCTGCTGCTGGTTCCCCATCGGCGTCATGGGCCTGCTGGCTTACAGCGGAACGCCCCTCCCCAGCCGTGTCAACGTGTGGGCCGCCATTTTCGTCATGCCGCTCAACTCGGCCCTGAACCCGTTTCTCTACACCCTCAACGGGCTGAGGGAGCGACGCAGGAAGCAGAGGAGGGAAGAGAAGATGACGAGAATGCTCCGGAAACTGGAGACAGAGATTCCCAAATGGCCGGCAGCTGACATCCAAAAGCTGAAGAAGATATGCATTCAGTGCAGAGTGGTGCAGGAGGACACTGTGTCCGGCGGGATGGACATGGACGTCAAGCACGTGACACACGCCTCCTGCACTGTGGACACCAATGTCAGTGAGACAGACTGTTCGGTGACCGTGGTCAGCTGATGGGACACTGGAGGACAGACCTCGCTTTACGTCATGGACAAATAGACTTCACTTTACGTCATGGCTTTTAATCAGGGCTTAGAGACCTCACTGTACGTCGGGGACTTAGAGACCTCACTTTACATCAGGGCTTAGAGACCTCACATTAGGTCAGGGACTTAGAGACCTCACTTTACATCAGGGGTTCAGAGACCTCACTTTACGTCAGAGACTTAGAGACCTTACTTTACATCAGGGGCTTAGAGACCTCACTTTACATCAGGGCTTAGAGACCTAACTTTATGTCAGGGGTTGAGAGACCTAACTTTACATCAGGGCTTAGAGACCTAACTTTACATCAGGGCTTAGAGACCTCACTTTACGTCAGGGGCTTAGAGACCTCACTGTAACGTCATGGGGCTTAGAGACCTCACTTTACATCAGGGCTTAGAGACCTCACTTTACGTCAGAGACTTAGAGACCTCACTTTACATCAGGGGCTTAGAGACCTCACTTTACGTCAGAGACTTAGAGACCTCACTTTACATCAGGGCTTAGAGACCTCACTTTACGTCAGGGGCTTAGAGACCTCACTGTAACGTCATGGGGCTTAGAGACCTCACTTTACATCAGGGCTTAGAGACCTCACTTTACATCAGGGCTTAGAGACCTCACTTTACGTCAGGGGCTTAGAGACCTCACTTTACGTCAGGGGCTTAAAGACCTCACTGTACGTCATGGGGTTAAGAGACCCCACTCCACGTCATGGGGCTCAGAAAACAAACGGTTTCATTCCTTACTTGGTAGCGTAAATGGTAGAAGGCATTTAATTTACTTTGTGTAGAAGTCATTTCATTCACTTTTTAGATTGTGTTAAGTGTTGAAGTCATTTAATTCCAATAGTTGATTGGGCAATGGGTAAAATTCGTTTAAATTCCGTTAATTGGTAGCACAAAGCATGGTAATCAATTTCAATAATTCTGCTGCTCTGCTTGCAGAGTATGACTAGAATAATGCTGTACAGATGTGCCGCACCCCCCATTGACATTGTCATCATCATCGTCATCATCATCATCAGGGACGGTCGACCCTTCTAGGCTGTACAATGCCGACATCAGTGTTTTGTCATGGGCCGTCTTCTATATCAGCCCCAGAAGTGACAGACTGATATCTATGTAGTTAGGGGGGAAGATTTTCGCTTGGCTGTCGAAGCCAAGCTCTCTCAAGAGACGGGTCGCCGTGCCAGCGTGTGAGCTGTTGGGTGCCGTCTGGTAGATGTAGTGGGGTGTTTCCTGGTCATCCCCTTCTTCTGTGTGGGGGTCTGTGTTTTCTTCCTGGGCCAGTGGTGTGCCTCTGTGTCTGCCTGGTGACAGGTGAGGGAGTCGTGTATTTGTCTTTGTAGTGTTGAATTAGTGATGTGACTTAACTTTTGTCTTAAGGAGAATTTGGTATTGGGCGTTTGTATTGTTAGGGGGATGTTTTATCGGAAATATTTTAATTCCAGTACTCTTTTATTTCAATCTCTACACAGGCGACGCTGCTTGGTCCAGACAGCCAGCCCAATCATGTAGACATTAGGTCGAATATACTTTATCCATGGTCAGCCATGACCTAAGGAGGCCTACTATTTGGGGAATTATTGAAATCGTGTGTTGTAATTAGGTGTATTATTTTGCCATGTATTAAGCTCTGGTTATTGTCCAAATTTATTTTCTTTATTATGAAACTTTGTCAAATCGCAGTATAATTTTCCGAAACATTTTGTGGTAACTGAAATGAGATTGTGAGTTTGCGATATCATATCACTGAGTTTTGTTTCTATTATTTGAAACCAGCAGGACAGACACAAAGCTGACATAATTATTGTCATTTGGAGTTCTTTGTAATGGGCTCTTTCGGAGTGTCTGTGGTTTAACCCTTTAATTATTGGGGAAAATATAACAAACGGTTCATGTACTTTTCATGTTTGTAGCTTTTGTGTGGAAGTGGCTGTATGTTACAGGATATCCCCCAGCTCCCCTGGTTAGTGTAGTGTGTATAACTTCAGGAAGGGATGGAGGGGAAGGGAAATCTTTGAACTTGGAAGTGAGCGTAGTCTACAGAGACTGGGAGTTCGTGGTTTCAGATTTTCCTGTGAGTTTTTCTTCCCTTGCCACTGCCTTCAACGGAACTCCAGGATCGACACTGGAACAGTCCTCGTTCCCCTTCACGTTTGTCCTCAGATTTTCCTCACTCCCGCTCCCACTTCCAGCGCCCTTCACTATTTTCCCTCTCACCCCATCCAACCGTAACCCCAGGTCTACGAATGACATCCATCTTCACCTGTCGGGTGAAGTTCGCGCCAGGTGGACTCTGGCAGTGTCACTGAGATGAACTGGTGCCACAATTGACTACATAAAATTATGAAGTGTTAAACTGAAATGGAATTGTGCTTTATTTAGATTGGGGTAATCTTTGTGTGTTTGATGAAGAAGAAAGAGAAACACCCGTACGTGCTGGGGAGGACCCAGAGAAGCACTGTCTCCACCCGCCCTTGGAACAATCCTGCACCACCCTTGGAGGCCTGCACTGTGTTCAGAATCACGATGGGTGCAGGCACGCACAGGATACTCCATTAAGAATTCAAGGGACAAAACTGCTCCCGAACAGAGGCAAAAGAGACCACAGGATGCAACCCGCGATAGCCTTAAAAGAAGTATCCCCATGGGTGTACCAGCCAGTAGTTCATGACTGCAGAGCCCACCGGCAAAAGCCACCACCCTCCAGCTGCTGAGCACACCCCACAGACCAAACCGCCCCTGCCCGCAGACAGATGAAGACAATGCCACACCAGACACAGCCATACGGTCTTACGTGCCCTCAAGAAAGAACCCCAAGGTGTATTAAGGGTGATCACACGTAAAGAACCCCAAGGTGTATTAAGGGTGATCACACGTAAAGAACCCCAAGGTGTATTAAGGGTGATCACACGTCAAGAACCCCAAGGTGTATTAAGGGTGATCATACGTCAAGAACCCCAAGGTGTATTAAGGGTGATCACACGTCAAGAACCCCAAGGTGTATTAAGGGTGATCACACGTCAAGAACCCCAAGGTGTATTAATGGTGATCACACGTCAAGAACCCCAAGGTGTATTAAGGGTGATCACACGTAAAGAACCCCAAGGTGTATTAATGGTGATCACACGTCAAGAACCCCAAGGTGTATTAAGGGTGATCACACGTAAAGAACCCCAAGGTGTATTAATGGTGATCACACGTCAAGAACCCCAAGGTGTATTAAGGGTGATCACACGTAAAGAACCCCAAGGTGTATTAAGGGTGATCACACGTAAAGAACCCCAAGGTGTATTAATGGTGATCACACGTCAAGAACCCCAAGGTGTATTAATGGTGATCACACGTCAAGAACCCCAAGGTGTATTAATGGTGATCACACGTAAAGAACCCCAAGGTGTATTAAGGGTGATCACACGTAAAGAACCCCAAGGTGTATTAAGGGTGATCACACGTCAAGAACCCCAAGGTGTATTAATGGTGATCACACGTCAAGAACCCCAAGGTGTATTAAGGGTGATCACACGTCAAGAACCCCAAGGTGTATTAATGGTGATCACACGTAAAGAACCGAGCTGAACGTTTCGGTCTCTGTGTTTGTGTTGTCGGGACGTTAGGCTGGGAAAGGGTTGGGGCAACCCCTTATGGGTTGTGACATCCACTGAGACTTTCTTCTTAACCCTTAACGTGGCGATAGCCTTGAGATGGCCTTATTGGTCGGCGAGGCACTAAGCACCATCATTTGATTTGATTCTTCGTAACACTGGAATAATGGAATACAAATTTGTAATATGTAATTACTAGAGCTTCCTTGGAAAATAGAACGATTGGATTCGAAAGACAGAAAGAGGCAAAAAGATACTACTAGTACGAAGACGATAGATAAGGAATTATGACTTAATAATTGGTAACTTAATGGTGAGGATGATGTGTGACTGAACCTTGGGAAGTTAGTGAAATCGTACAGGGCACACACGCACCCACTCACTCACATGTGACTGACGGGACTTACGGACAAGACAAGACAATACGGAGACAAGCCTAAACACGTACATTATCCAAGATGAACTGAAAGTATTTTTATTTTGGTTAAAAGAGCTTGTGGGTTGGCGCTGGGCCGAGACCTAGCAGCAGCAGCAGTACCGCTGATGGCGCCGCCGCCGAGGGCAGCCAAGCTGTAAAGAAGGCGCTGAGGAGCAGCCTGTGTCCTGGACCGAGGACTGGAGTGAAACGGACTTGGACTGAGTATTCCCGTTATGTGTTGTGCAGTGTGTTGTTGCCCTTCAACCATAGTATGAGTGCGTGAGTGAATGTGTGAATTTTTCAAATTTTATTTTTTTGTGTTGAAATTTTTGCAAAAATATTCGTCTCCTGTGTGATTATTATTATTATGCACGTGAACATGGCTGACTGTGAAGAGTGAGATGTGAAATTTCTGTCTTTATCTAAACGGGTATGAATGGATGTCTTTGCAGACAGACAGACAGACAGAGAGGGGGAAACGAAACGTGTTTTTGAAGAGGGTATAGGAATAATCACTTGGGAAAGACAAAAGAAAAAGAAAAAGAAACATCAAATTAAGAGGTGATCTCATTGAAGTATACAAGATCATGCACAATATTTATTATCCTTGCATATTCCTCGTTCACTGTGGCTAACTATGATAAAGCTTGAGGGCACAACTTCAAAATAAACAAAACTCATTTCGTAACTAATCATTTCCGCAAGTTTTTTTTTACTAACCGTATCATAAATCTGTGGAATAACCTTTCCTATGACACCATCAATGCACCATCGGTAAACGCCTTCAAAAATCACATTGACAAAAAGTTTAAGGACCATGTATTTTCCACAGTTAAATCTTTATTGAGCTGTAGATAAATGTAGTATACACTATGCCTGATTTAAACAAGGGTCTGTTCACAACAAGTGATCCAAAAGCACATAAATAGACACGGATTATGAGGGCAAAAGGCTTTTAACCTATAGCCAAGCATTTCTGCGATTTCTGTGATTCTGTGAAACAGTTACAAAGCCGAGGTATCTGGTCGAGTTTACTTTTCGATACAATCAGTCTCAGTTCTGGAGTCATTTCTGTGCTAGTGTGGAGCAGTGGGAAAGTGGACAGTTTTTATCAGTTCACTGTGCGTGTCAAGCACCAGTGGCCCTGCACTGGATCATATACCAACATGTCTTTGTCCTGGTCAAGGGAGAGTTACATCAACATGTCTTTGTCTGGTCAAGGGAGAGTTACACCAAGAGGTCTTTGTCCGGGTCCAGGTAGTTACACCAACATGTCTTTGTCCGGGTCCAGGTAGTTACATCAACATGTCTTTGTCCTGGTCAAGGGAGAGTCACACCAACATGTCTTTGTCTTGGTCAAGGGAGAGTTACACCAACATGTCTTTGTCTTGGTCAAGGGAGAGTTACACCAACATGTCTTTGTCTTGGTCAAGGGAGAGTTACACCAACATGTCTTTGTCTTGGTCAAGGGAGAGTTACACCAACATGTCTTTGTCTTGGTCAAGGGAGAGTTACACCAACATGTCTTTGTCCTGGTCAAGGGAGAGTTACACCAACATGTCTTTGTCTTGGTCAAGGGAGAGTTACACCAACATGTCTTTGTCGTGGTCAAGGGAGAGTTACACCAACATGTCTTTGTCCTGGTCAAGGGAGAGTTACACCAACATGTCTTTGTCTTGGTCAAGGTAGAGTTACACCAACATGTCTTTGTCCTGGTCAAGGGAGAGTTACACCAGCATGTCTTTGTCTTGGTTAAGGTAGAGTCACACCAGCATGTCTTTGTCTTGGTTAAGGTAGAGTTCATGTTCAAGGCGACATTAACAGTGCCAGGTATGCGTAATGGAAAGAATTTCCGTAACTTTATGAAATAAGTGTAAACTCAAGAAACGTCCAAACGCAAGACAGGGAACTGGTCTTCAGGCTGCACGGAGGGATCTGGTCTTAAAGGAACAACTGTTTGATACAGACCGCACAGAGGGATCTGGTCTTAAAGGAACAACTGTTTGATACAGACCGCACAGAGGGATCTGGTCTTAAAGGAACAACTGTTTGATACAGACCGCACAGAGGGATCTGGTCTTAAAGGAACAACTGTTTGATACAGACCACACAGAGGGATATGGTCTTAAAGGAACAACTGTTTGATACAGACCGCACAGAGGGATCTGGTCTTAAAGGAACAACTGTTTGATACAGACCGCACAGAGGGATCTGGTCTTAAAGGAACAACTGTTTGATACAGACCACACAGAGGGATATGGTCTTAAAGGAACAACTGTTTGATACAGACCACACAGAGGGATCTGGTCTTAAAGGAACAACTGTTTGATACAGACCGCACAGAGGGATCTGGTCTTAAAGGAACAATGGATTTTTTCATATTCATTTAATTCATCATTAAAAAAAAGCAAAAAAAAGCAATGGATTAATAAAGAGGTAGACTGTGCATCATCCTTTTTCATTATTAGAATAATTCAGATTCAATTTCAATGTGAAGACAAATTTTCTTGCTTGTAGTGGATGCGTACAAGCTGCAAAAATAAAGGCCTTCAGAAACAAGGGGGTGCTGTCCATCAAATAAAGCAGGACAGAACAGTGAATCCCTAGACACGATTTCCAGACGTGAGGGGAAGCAGTGAATCCCTAGACACGATTTCCAGACGTGAGGGGAAGCAGTGAATCCCTAGACACGATTTCCAGACGTGAGGGGAAGCAGTGAATCCCTAGACACGATTTCCAGACGTGAGGGGAAGCAGTGAATCCCTAGACACGATTTCCAGACGTGAGGGGAAGCAGTGAATCCCTAGACACGATTTCCAGACGTGAGGGGACGCAGAGTTTTTATGATGTTGTGACTGACAAAAAATGGGCAAACATAACTGTAACAGATTAAAGGAAAATTCGGATACTCAACTTTTGAGTCATCTTTTAGAATGCAGTGAATTAAAATAATATACTGGTTCAAATTCGGACTGATCACAGAAAGCTTAAATCAAAATAATAATTAAATTTTCAGTATTTCAAAGGAAACTGGTCAGAAGGTTATTTTTCTTTTGTTTTGAGACTCTGGAACTGTGCCACATTTCTGGAATGCTCTATCAAATAACACCAAACCTTTCTTTTCATTCGTCAGAACACCAAACCTAAACTATAATAATACACACAATTTAAAAAAAACTGAATAATAGTCCAAGAACTGCAAAACAAACACGGTTTCTTACTTCGTCATTATACACTGACTAAAAAAAATAAAATAAAAAAAAGAAGAAAAGAATAATGCAAAACCACACTTAACAATTTTATTGAATAAAGCATATTAAAGGTTAAAGGTCATACAACCTTTTAGCAAAATCGTCTACAATAAATTCGAAATGGAAAACCTGTTCATCTGTGAAAAATTTGAAAGGGATAGAAGACTACAAATACTATGAATAAGGTTTTATTACAACACATTGCTTCCAAATCAGTAGTAAGATACAGATGCAACAAACATAAGTAACATAATGACAAACCACCAGATTGCTGTAATAAACATTATGAAACACACATCAAACTGAAAAGAGAAACAAAATGGAGAGAGAGAGAGAGAGAGAGAGAGAGAGAGAGAGAGAGAGAGAGAGAAACAGGGTAGGGGGGATAAATAACAGCATATATCTTTACAACAGTCGCTGGGTAAAATGGATAGTATAACGATGACACAAAATGTTACAACAAATCGCGGGCTAAGCTGGTATGTACAAAAGCAAAGACAGAGAACTGCTGTAACAATAACCAGCAAAGGCAGCTGAGTATGTTAACGAGGACACAAAACTGTTTTAACAATCAATAGTTTAAATGGGTAGGAATATAAAAAAGGACACAAATTAATTATAACAATCACCAGTTAAAACAGGTGGGTACAAAACAATCGCACAAAAACTATAACAAATCTCCAGTTAAAACAGGTAGGTACATAAGCAAAGAAACAGAACGGTTATACCAATCAGCAGTTAAAATGGGTAGGCACATTCGTGATGGCTGGTTCTTCACTTGTGAAGATCAGTGGGAAGTTCCCGCCAGGGATGGGCGACATGCCTTTTGATGACTAATTAGTCCAGTCTGTGATCTGCAGAGTCTGTGGCATTGTGGGCAGGTGTAGATCTGGCCTGCGTTGCTGGGCTGCGGACCTGGGTTTTTCCTTCTTCTTTTCTCCTGGATGTTCAGTCGTCTGTTTTCCTCAAAGTGTTGGGGTCCCCTGAGTGTTGAAGATCTCCAGCTACCTCTATCTGATGCTAACTGCTCCCATGTCTTGGGGCTGATGTCCGCTTGGTATAGTTGCTTCTTCAGTTGGTCCTTGAATCTTTTCTGTGGTGCGCCTGTATTGTGTTTGCCTTGGACCAACTCCCCATAGAATACTGCTTTCGGCATGTGAGTGTCAGGCATCCAGGTGTCCTGCCCTGCGAAGTTGTTTTAGCATGAGCACTGACTTGATGATTTGCAGCTGAGCTGTTTCTAGGACTTCTATGTTCGTTATGTAATCCTTCCACTTGATGCCCATGATAGACCGAAAGCATCTCTGATGGAACTGCTCCAGCCGCTTTCTTTGTTTCCGGTACAGCACCCATGCCTCTGATCCATATAGCAGTGTTGACAGTGCAGCAGCTCGGTAGACTTGCATCTTTGTGGAGAGTCGCAAGGAGTGGTTTTTCCATACTCTTTTCTGGAGGCGGCCAAATGCACTGCTTGCCTTTGAGAGGTGGTTGTCCACATCTTTGGTCACTGTCGCGTCGTTCGATATGACGTTACCCAGGTAGGTGAATTACTCTACCGTGTTAAGGGGATGACCATCAATGCTTATGTGGGGAGCAGTGTACACGGTCCCTGGTGCTTTTTTGGTGGAGGACTTCAGTTTTCTTCAGACTTATAGTCAGACCGAATGCCTTGGCTGCCTGTGAAAAACGGTCTACAATGACCTGCAAAGCTTCTTCTGTGTGTGCCAGGAGGGCGCAGTCGTCTGCAAAGGGCAGGTCCAGGATAGCTTCTTCTGAGGTCTTCGTGTGGGCCAGGAGTCTTCGTAAGTTGAATACGCTGCCGTCGGTCCTGAATCTGATATAGATCCCCTTGTCTGGATCCTCCTTTGCTTCTCTCAGCATCATGCTGAAGAAGATCGCGAAGAGTGTGGGGGCTAACACGCAGCCTTGCTTCACTCCATTGCTGATTGGGAATTCTTCAGAGTAATCACCATTACACTTGAATTGACCCGTTTGTCCTTCGTGGAGTTGTAGAATTGTGAGGAACTTTGGAGGGCATCCCAGTTTGGTCATTATTTTCCATAGGCCATCTCTGCTGACTGTCGAAGGTTTTCGTGAGGTCTATGAATGCTGCATATAGGTAGGCATGAAAGAAAAACATAACAATCATCAGCTCAAGCGGGTAGGTTCATAAGAAATGATGGAAAAAATATCACAATCACTGGTTAAATTGGGTAGGTACATAAGCAATTGCCACAAACTGTTTCAACACTCACCGGATAAAACGGCTAGATACCTAAACAATGACACTTCGGAGGCTACAATGCACAGCTACAACACCAGTGACAAAACAACTGACAAGGGAACGACTGTCATATAGATCAAGGGGGTTGTGGGTCAGCTGTTTCAGACAGCTTCTTCAGCTTGGTTCTCAAACACCTTGCTGTTGGCCGGAATTGCCGGAGCTTGCCTGAAAACAAAACCATCAATCAGAAATCGGAACTCAAGGTCAAGACTCAAGTGAGATATCATTTGAACCACTTGACTGCTGCGTGTGTGTGAAGTACGATCACCACTTTTTGTGTACTTATCAATGGTGTCATTGTTTTTTGGTTTTTATTTTAGCAAAAGCAATGAAATCTCTTCAGAAAGAAGTCCAAATACAGAGTGGTGACTGGCATCCTGACTTGACTGTCTATTCTCAGTGAGGTGATGCCTTCACTAACAAGCATGCTAGTCAGCAACAGTCAAGGGGTTAATCCAACTTATTATGAAGCAAAGTAAATAAACAAACAACAATTAATCAAATGAAATGCAGCATGTCAGACCATCTTGCAACACAACATTAATAATTTAAGAAATGACACTAACTGTTGTTACCTTGACCATAGTTCTCCTGTCCTGTCTTTTGAACTCTGTGTTTTGGACATAGCCAGTCACTCTGTCACAATGAAAACTGGACCATCAACACAAGCTGTGTCATGTTCTGGACATAGCCAGTCACTCTGTCACAATGAAAACTGGACCATCAACACAAGCTGTGTCATGTTCTGGACATAACCATTCACTCTGTCACAATGAAAACTGGACCATCAACACAAGCTGTGTCATGTTCTGGACATAACCAGTCACTCTGTCACAATGAAAACTGGACCATCAACACAAGCTCTGTCACATGTTTACATGTTTTCATTATGCCATGTTCCTACCTTGAACTTTGACCCCCTACCATATGCATATTGAAGAGGTGAACAAACTTCTGTTTGGCTGAAGACTTGAACATGCAGCAAATGTTCGTGAACGTTGTCACGTCAGTTCCTGTCCAGAAGACAGCCCGCTAACAAATGTACCATTCACTTACGAGCTTTCCCAACGATCGTGACAATGTTAAGTGGATATAGTAATGATACTGATGTTACGTAATTATGTCGATGGTATTAATGTTAATGCTACAGATTAGTTTACAGATGATCCCATGACGGTTATTTACCATGGTAACAACAGTAATGATACAATGCTGCTCATGATGACAAAGATCAGATTTCTGTTGAAACAACACCACAGGAACTAGAATCACTTACTGTCTTCTCCGCAGACACACGACTATGATGATGGTGACGATAAGGACAAGGGCGAGAAAACCTCCGATGCTGGCTGCGAGGATTATGCCAGTGGTTCTTCCTTCTGGCTCACTGGGGGGTGCTTCTGTCGGATCTGTAAGCCAGTCATTTAGTTAAGGATCTGTAAGCCAGTCAGTTAGTTGAGGATCTGTCAGTCAGTCAGTTAGTTAATCAATAATTAGTAGCTCAGAAAATTTATCACTGGTTAATCATTAAATCTATCACTCAGTTAACGGACTGACCAACCAACAATCACTCATCATCAGCCTCAGTCTGTAATATGCCAACGATCACACAGTATAGTTGCAATCGATAAATTATCACTATTTAGTGTTTAAAATCAATCAATCAATAAATCAATGAACCAACTGTCCAAGAAAGAAAACAAACAATGAAATAATTAAAAAGGTTATCCACTGGATAAGTTAAAACGAAAACCCAAGTTGGAGTTTGATAGAGAACAATGCTATGGAGGAGTGCTCACATTCATGACGTTACGAAGGTGCTGCATCACCTGTGCCACAAGATATTTTGTCAACAACAGACAGTGCCGACGCCAGATTCCCGAGGACTGCTGTGTGTTGTGAGTGAATCTTCAGGCTGAATGACCACAAGCCGACATGCTCGAATCACACCTCAAACAATTGTATCAACACCCATGTAAGCAGACAGCACAATACGCAACCCATCTGGGCAGACAGTCATCCAAGTACCATCCGACTCTTTTCATTTTCTTTTCATTTGGGATGCAGTTTGAGCAGGACCTGATTTCAAACTTGGTGAAGGCACAGTGTTGACTGGTAAGTGCTGGTGTGAGAGAGAGATCTCACTGTGTTACTCGCATATTTAGATTCAGATACAGATTCAGGTGTTTTATTCATAAAGGCCATGGCCCCTTAGAAAGGGGTACGAATGCAGACACAAAAGTCGCACATTGATCAAGAGGAATGGTTGTGATAAATATACACTACACAATACAAATGGTCTGAGTAAATAGGCAGCAAACTGTTTTAAAACAGTTTCATTCGTGGAGGACATTATCAATATAAGCTGGAATAAACAAGGCTGTTCATAGTATTTTTTATAATAATGGTTATAATCCCAGCAAACTACCACAATTTTTTTGGGAGGACGTGATATAAAATTTCTTGGGATCCTATTTACTTCAAAACTAAACTGGAAGAAACACATTCATTCAATGGTGACTAAAGCAGTTAAAAGTTTAAATTTCTTAAAAATTGTCACTCTCCTTGGGGACAAGACTCCAAAATTCTTTTACATTTAGCGACATCAATCGTAAGATCAAGATTGACCTACGGTCAAGAAATCTTCTTTTCCGCTCCGCCGGCATTTCTAAACAAGCTCTGAACAATTGACAGTAAAGCTGTGAAACTGGCTTTTGGGGTACCTGTGCATACTAAGACCTCAGAAGGCTATAAGCTTGCGGGTATTTTACCACTAGATGAAATCAGAAAATTAAGTTCTGCTAAATACATTGTGAGATTATAGCAGTGGATGATTCTGAGGAATTAAATATTAGGTCTGATATTGATTTTCAAAAAAATGCACAAAATAATTCAAATCTACAAACCATTCGCAGATATGTGTCAGATATTTTAAATTCTCCAGACACTGATTTACATTTGGTACCTCGTGTTCTGGTGCCACCTGTCCCATCCAGGGAGTTAACAAAAGCAAACGTCAACATATGTGCTTCTGACACAACAAACGGAGAATCTCCACATGTAATAGCAGCATCTGTCAGAATTGAATTAGAAGAAAATTTTAATAATCATTTAAAAGTTTACACTGATGGCTCGGTCCTGTATGATAGCAGTGCAGGATCTGCTTTTGTCATTTCCTGACCTAAAAACAGAAAAATCATATTATTTAGGTAAGGGACATTCAATTTTTACAGCTGAATTGGTGGCCATCCTTATGGCTTTAACCATCTTATTGATATACCAATGATAGTAAGTAACATCCTATTTTGTGTTGATTCTCAGTCTGTTTCAAAAAGTTTGCTCCTTTCTGAGAATAATCAAAGAGAAGATTTATTGTTTGAAATGAGGTATTTATTGCATTCCCTGTTTATGATGGGTACAAATGTTGATTTTTGTTGGATACCATCCCATACTGGATTCCTTTATAACGACCAAGCAGACAGGGCAGCAAAAAGGGGGGCAAAGAATCATACAGATAGCATCAAAGTATATTGCCCATTGTCATACAAGGAAATAAGCAATATACTAGAAAGAGACTTTATAGGTGCTTAAATTCAAGACTAAAACCTCGTCAGCTGACTCTCTCAGACTTTGGTCCGATTCGCAGACCAATTCTGAGTTTAGCTCCCAGACTACTGTCAAATTCATTACGGACCAAGTATTGTTCTAATGTCAAGTGCATATGCTTTAGTAACCTGACAATTAAGCATATAATTTTTGACTGTAGCTTGATGAAGCCTTATGTACACGAAAGTGTGTCTTCACAAGTGACTGAGAACGTTGATGTTTTTGACTTTTTACGTTCATTATCAGTTGTTTCGCTTGTCAGTTTAACAACTTCTCTTTTACGAAGTCCTTTAAATAATTTTCTGTTATTGTTTTTAGATTTTTTTTTTGTTTTCAAATTTCACCCTCATTTCACCCTCATTTGCCCATTCATTCACATCCCCAACCCCTTCTAACCGATAATACTCAAATGTATTCAAAAATACTTTAACAAAATGTCTTCAGTCACTGATATGTGTGATGGGACATTAAACAAAATTCCTCCAGAGTATTTTTGTGGAACAGACTGCTGTCGAATGCCTTTCAATCCAGGACAATTCAGCACGAAATTAACTTCATCATCAGTTGATTCTTTACACAATGGACATAGAAAATTATCAGTGTTAGAATACCTATAGTGATATTTATGAATGAAAACATCAGAGACACCAAATCAAAATTTCGTCATTATACTCTTTAAATGTCTACCTATATGCAATGACAAATAAAGTGGAAGACTATGACAATTATTTATCATTCTATATTTATCAAATCTTTCACTGTTTTCAACACAGGAATTACACATTTGCCATCCACAATCGATTAGTCTTTCACGGAACACATGAATAAAAAGATTTGCATCTCCAACAACCTGATTGCTCCATACATCACCAAATCCACTTTCACAGAGCTTAATTCTGACACTTGAAACCCAGTTTTTCTTACCCCTGTTATCTAATTCTAACACCACTTTGCAAGCCCTATAAGGTAATCTGTGTTCATCCATCTGTGTTGATTTCAACCAGTACTGAATACATCCAACAGCAGACAGTAATGATATCATCAAGACCCATAACTCTGATCTGTACTGCATTATAGGCTGTGTTTGCGCATAAAAAATTTTTTAAGAACAATTTCTGGGATTCGTTTTGTGTTGATGATAATTTCTTTATAATACATACCAGCCGTTGTTTGCTTTGCTTGTGAGATTTTTACGTGCAAAAGTAAAACTTAAACGTGTAAAGAAATACACACCTAGATACTTGCATACATTTACTACAGGTATTAAGATTCCAGTATATGCCCATCTTCCCCTTGCAGATAAGTACCCTCCCTTTCTGAATACAATTATATTACTTTTATCCAAATTCACATTCAACTGAAGAGAAATAGCGGCTCGACACAGGCTGTTTAATTGATTTTGCAGCCCTATCACTTATTCTGTCAACACAACATCATTAGCTAAAAGACGAATGAAAGTTTCCAAAACGTCGTTTGTGAATATAGAACCATGTCTTCCAGACTTTATAACTTCTACTGTCAAGTCATCTATAAATGAAGAAAACAAAACTGGACTACAAATATCACCTTGTTTGACACCAGATGTGCAGTTGATATATTTCATTAGAGCAGCACCACATCACGCCCTTGCCTTTACAGTCATACATACTCATAATAAAATTGTTGTTTTCCATGAATACCACTTTTCAGCAAGACAGGCCAAAGTATACTTCTATTGATGGAGTCAAAGCCATTTTCGAAATCGATAAAAGCAAAATATAATTTGTGGTTCAAACAAAAAGGAGTTTGTATTATACTCCCTTTTTGATGATACATATACTTACCATGTCAAACTGATGCAAACTATGCCTATTGGTTTGCTCTGCTTGGCCATATTTTGTGCCGTCAATGGTGAAAAGATGCCCTGTCTTGCCCGCTCCGCCCCTTGCCAATGAAATGCCTCTAAAAGCTACAAGCGCTGAATCATTTTCAGGTTTACGCTCTGTCTCGTCTAACGCTTTTTTTTTTTTTTCTTTTTGCTATTAAGCGTGTTCATTGGCCTTATTTTGCTACATGCGGCTTGATTTTATTGTATTCTTACCTTATGTATACTCGATTCGACTCTGCCGCCTCGAATCGTACTTTTTCTCTACCTCTCAGTTGATCCTGTCTGTCCTTTCTTTTCGGGCCTCGGAACTTTCGCTGGGTGCTTAAGCGTGGTTACCATGCCTCGTACGTCATCCCACAATGGCAGAAACCATGATGCTGGGATCAAGCATGAGACTCTCCCACGCCAGGAGCTCATGGTTTTTCCCGATAGGGACTGCGGCGATGCGTCTTTGGACGCTAATCGCGAAGGCGACACTCATCCCATTAAAACAGTCATGAAGGGGACCGGGGGGAAAGGGGTATGAGCGTTACCTCCCGACAGGGGGGGGTGGGGTGGGGTGGGGGGACTCTACTTTGCCCAAACCTTGGCCAAGCCACCCCAGTCTCCCCATGGGAGGGGATTCGGGGCGCGTGGCCACCTGCTATCCGGCCAGTCTCCCCTGCTGGGGGAGGCATGCACATGTCAGGCAGTTCTGGACAGTCAGCCTGCCGATCTTCTGGCAGGACTGACAACCAAGTCGGACCTGACTTCCCTCCGACTTGGCCAGGTTTTCCCCTTCATGGAGGTCAAGGCTCCAGTGACCCTTGGGGTTGGGGTCACAGGATGGCTGGCGCCCACAGCTGGTTTTCCCCATTCTACCCGTACTGTGGCGCACCAATGGTGCATGCTGGGTTGCCAGGAGGACAGGGCCAACCCCTCATCCTCTTCTCCCCCCCCCCCTCCCAGGTTCCATCCCAGCACATCTCACAGGGTAACACACACAGCCTTGACAAGTGGGATCGACTTACTGTCGCTCCGGTCGAGCTCCTGGGCCAATATTGCCGCTCAGTCCACAAATCGGGCCTCGATCAACCTACAGGTGACCTCCATGGTCACAACGGCCTCCTTGTCAGGACCAACGCCCCGCTCGGCCCGGGTGAGCCTACAGTTGCCCCCCTGCCCCCTCCCTCCCCAGCCCTTAGTCCTACAGGGAGATGAGTGGGTGTTTGTCCCCTCTCAGCACTCATGGGTTCCTCTTGCATCCAAGGATGCCCTCACTGAGAAGGTGTGGCACCCACCATCCCAAGCTTGGTTGGACCTACGGTCCACACTCTCCCCGCCCTCTTCAGGCGTCAAGGAAATAACAGCTGCTGCCACGGTCCTCGCTTGAGATCGTCCCAGCTCATCCCACTGGGCTGACCACAGCTCACAGGACGCCCAAGCAGGTACATCCACTTGGGATGGCACCCAGCCGGGGATGGACTGGGAGCAAGAGTGGGAGCCTCTGTCTTAGGAGGAGGATGAACAAGCGGATGAGCACTCTCCGCCCCCATCCCTGGGGGACAGACTGAGCCCATGTCTCCCTAGGGACCAGCCTGAACCAAACTCGGACTTAGCCGAGCTCGAACTGACCCTCCCCAGTAGGGTCACGTATGCCGAATCAGTCCCTCAGGCTACTTTGTTACCCTTGACCCTCCTTAGGCCATGTGACTCTAACTCCAGAACCACCAGGTGACTCAGAGTGCCAGAAATGGCACAGGAATGGCTTAATAAGCCAGCCCGCACTGTCAGGGGTGCTGCTTCCATCCCTCCTCCAGATAGGGAGTCTCCCTCTGCCCTGGGCACCTTCCCCCCAGGCAGGTTCCTTAAAGACTCCTTCAAAGGCAGGGTGTGGTCCTTGTACACATAGGATCATCCTGCCTACATGGAAGCGGAACCCTCCGCGCAGAACAGGATGTTGGTCTCGCAGCACAGCACCTTCCCCACTTCAGCTAAAAGGAGGAGTTTGTATTATACTCCTGTTTGGTGATACATATACTTCGTGAGCTCTGGGATTAAGACAGCTGATATCCCTGTGAGAATGAGAGTAGGCTCTAAGAATGACTTGGGAAACCCAGCAGGAAATGGTACCTGCAGCGATGTTTATTTTAATATCCTCATCCATCCGGCATCCCGTCGGTACCTGAGGTTCGTGTGGAGGGACAAGGTGTTCCAGTTCTCGACCCTCCCATTTGGTCTGTCCCTTGCCCCTTTCCTGTTTACCAAGGTGGTGTGGGAATTGGTGTCCATCGTCCAGTCGAAATCCATTCGTCTCTGTGTGTACCTGGACGACTGGCTTATCCTGGCCCAGTCGCAGGCCCTGTGCCAGAGTCATACGTCCAGACTTCTAGACCTTTGCTCCCAACTGGGCTTCCTCACGAACCAGGAGAAATGCCATCTGTCCCCAAGTCCCCATTGCTGGGACCGTCTGGCAGGCCTCCTCAGACACTTGCACCATTCCTCCCAAGCAACAGCACGGACACTTTCTTCCCTCCTGGGCATGATGGAGTCCATGGCACCTCTCATTCCCCTCTTCAGAGGGCACTGAGGTTATGGTGGTCCCAGAGATCCCAACCATGGGATACCCAGATATGTCTGGGCGAATGGTTCCTTGAGGTGACATCAGAGTGGCTAACCACCCCTCTTCGGAAACAGGGGGTGCCCATAGCCCCACCTACACTTCAAGTGGCACTCTTCACAGACGCCTCCTCCCTGGGCTGGGGAGCCCACATGGACTCACTCCATGCAGCATGGACTTGGTCCCCGGAGGAGCGCCTATGCCACCTCAATGTTCTGGAACTAGAGGCAGTTTGCAGGGCTCTCCTGCACTTCATGGGGGAGGCCACTGGCAAGACCATCCACTTGTTCATGGACAATATGACGGTCGCATGCTATGTGAACAAAGGGGGTGGGGAGAGAGGCGGGGGGGTTTGGGGGGGGGGCTATTCGGCAGACCTCTCCCTGCGGACCAAGGCTCTCCTCTGTTAGTGCCACAGCATGGGCATTGCTCTTTCTGCGAGACACATAGCAGGAAAAGCCAACATCTTTCTGCGAGACACATAGCAGGAAAAGCCAACATCTTTCAGCGAGACACTTAGCAGGAAAAGCCAACATCTTTCTGCGAGACACATAGCAGGAAAAGCCAACATCTTTCTGCGAGACACATAGCAGGAAAAGCCAACATCTTTCTGCGAGACACTTAGCAGGAAAAGCCAACATCTTTCTGCGAGACACATAGCAGGAAAAGCCAACATCTTTCTGCGAGACACTTAGCAGGAAAAGCCAACATCTTTCTGCGAGACACATAGCAGGAAAAGCCAACATCTTTCTGCGAGACACTTAGCAGGAAAAGCCAACATCTTTCTGCGAGACACATAGCAGGAAAAGCCAACATCTTTCTGCGAGACACATAGCAGGAAAAGCCAACATCTTTCTGCGAGACACATAGCAGGAAAAGCCAACATCTTTCTGCGAGACACATAGCAGGAAAAGCCAACATCTTTCTGCGAGACACTTAGCAGGAAAAGCCAACATCTTTCTGCGAGACACATAGCAGGAAAAGCCAACATCTTTCTGCGAGACACATAGCAGGAAAAGCCAACATCTTTCTGCGAGACACTTAGCAGGAAAAGCCAACATCTTGGCAGATGCACTCAGCAGGTCCAAGAGTGTCATCCACACAGAGTGGACCCTGGACAAGGACACCCTTCAGGGGGTGTGGGAGCGGTGGTTTCGGCCAATGTGGACCTCTTTGCCACAAAGTTCGACAAGAGACTTCCCACTTACGTCTCTCCGGTCGCCGACCCGGAAGCGTGGGCAGTGGATGCTCTCTCTCTAGACTGGAGCAGTCTGATTGCCTCCGCGTTTCCTCCCTTTCCAGTTCTGTCCAAGGTGATATGGAAAGCCAGGTTGGAACACCCACAGCTGATTCTCACTGCACCGAAATGGCCAGCCCAGCCCTGCCCTGGTCCCTGACACATGTTTCACCTCTGGAAATCGAAACCAGACCTCATCTGCTGAGGCAGCCTCATTCGGGGATCCCTCATTCCAATCCTCAGCTGCTCCACCTGCACGCGTGGCTGCTGTGCGGTTGGAACTGTCAGCACCACCACTGAGGTCTTCGACCCCTTGGTAGGCCTCTGTGTCAGCAGCACTTACCGAGGGGGGTGCCTCCTCTGACCTCCTCTCCATAGTCACCACAGCAAGGAGGCAGGGAACGGAGACTATGTATGACTTTCGCTGGAAGAAATGGTTGCGGTGGTGTACAGCTCAGGGCATTCCCCCTACTAACCCTACGAGCATGCAGCTGGCCAACTTTCTGGCTCACTGCTCCTCGGTTCTCATCCTGTCTGCTAGTTCTGTGCGAGGGTACAGGTCTGCCATCTGTACCACAATGCAAACAGCTAGGTGGTCCCGCCTTTGAAGCGGATTTCCTGCTCAGAGAGGTGGCTAGGGGTGCCCCTCTGAAGGAAGCTAGAGACCCCAGAAGAGTGCCCCTCTGGGACTTGTTCCTGGTGCTGGATTTCATTCAAAAACAGCCCTTCCAGCCATTGGGGACTATTCCTTTTGACATCCTCGCCCTCAAGACCACTTTCCTTCTGTTGAGGGCCACAGGCCGTCATAGAAGCGAGATACATGGTCCTAGTGGAATGCCACAAGATATACACATATATATATATATGTATATGTGTGTGTGTGTGTGTGTGTGTGTGTGTGTGTGTGTGTGTGTGTGTGTACAAACTCCCCATTTTGGTGTCATATACTGTACCCTGTCAAACTGATGCACAGAGGGCATTTGGTGTCATATACTGTACCGTGTCAAACTGATGCACAGAGGGCATTTGGTGTCATATACTGTACCGTGTCAAACTGATGCACAGAGGGCATTTGGTGTCATATACTGTACCGTGTCAAACTGATGCACAGAGGGCATTTGGTGTCATATACTGTACCATGTCAAACTGATGCACAGAGGGCATTTGGTGTCATATACTGTACCATGTCAAACTGATGCACAGAGGGCATGAACACCCAAAACTCTTTTTTACGCAAGCCATCAACATAAACATATGATCGACAGTTGAGCAATTTCCCTTAAACCTGGCTTGAAATTCAACTGTTATTTTCTTCCACCCATTCCTGCAGTCTTCTGTTAATAACTGCACTATATAATTTGCTACACACATTGCACAGAGAGGTTTTTCTATAATTATCAGGATTATTAATGTCACCTTTTTTGTACAATGGGAGAACAACTGATTCTGTCCAACTTTCAGGGTACATCCCTTTATCAAATAAAGAAGTGAAAAACGTACCCACCAAGTCCATAACTAAGATAGATTTACATGCATTTTTTAACATCTCATTAACTTTCAGGGTATACCCCTTTATCAAATAAAGAAGCGAAAAACGTACCCACCAAGTCCATAACTAAGCTAGATTTACATGCATTTTTTAACATCTCATTAACTTTCAGGGTACATCCCTTTATCAAATAAAGAAGTGAAAAACGTACCCACCAAGTCCATAACTAAGCTAGATTTACATGCATTTTTTAACATCTCATTAACTTTCAGGGTACATCCCTTTATCAAATAAGGAAGTGAAAAACGTACCCACCAAGTCCATAACTAAGCTAGATTTACATGCATTTTTTAACATCTCATTAATGATTCTTTCATGTCCTGCTGCGTTACCCGTTCAGTTTTCTCAAAACAAATTTGTACTTCTATTGAAATAGGGCGATTCAAATTATCGCTGCTGTCAATATTTTCAGATTGTTCTTCATCATTATTATCATTGTTGTCATATAAAGGTAACCCATCATTATTATGATCTCCGCTTTCTTCAAGCAACTGTTTAAAATGTTGAAACCACATATCTACACTAATGTTATTCTTGGGTTGTTTTTTCTTTATTGATGTTTTTTGCATTGAGTTCCAGAATTCTTTCTGATTATCTATACAACAGAGTAATTTGGATAATAAAGTATTGTTAAATTGTTTCTCTTCAACAAATGTTTGTATTCACTTTTAGCTTTTCGGAAGGAATTGCGATCAGCTGGGGACAAAGTGTCACGAAATCTATTTAACACACTCCCAACATTTTCTTTTATTATCGTGACATTCTTTGTCAAACCAATCATCCTTTTTAACTTTGCTACTAATATGTATCTGCTTTTTCATACAAGCTGCTGCACGTTTTATACAATTGTTGAAAACATTGAGAGCCTGAATAATCTAAAGCCATTTCCATCTGTGTTTGTATGTCATCCGAATAAGGTGTGTTATCAACTATTTCAGTAGATTCTTCATTCCATGCAAACTTCTCTATAATATTAGTATGATTGTTACTTACAGAGACACTGGGAGAGGTCAGACGCCCCCGTGGTGTCCCAGGTTTTGCCCGGGGGGCAGGGTTTGCAGGAGGTGGAGGCGGGCTGGTCCTGGTACTGGCCTTTTGGACACACCCAGCAGTGTCCCCCTTCTTCATAGAACCCTGGGGCACAGTCCACTGGAACACACATAACACTGTGTTTATTGGACACACCCAGCAGTGTCCCCCTTCTTCATAGAACCCTGGGGCACAGTCCACTGGAACACACATAACACTGTGTTTATTGGACACACCCAGCAGTGTCCCCCTTCTTCATAGAACCCTGGGGCACAGTCCACTGGAACACACATAACACTGTGTTCATTGGACACACCCAGCAGTGTCCCCCTTCTTCATAGAACCCTGGGGCACAGTCCACTGGAACACACATAACACTGTGTTCATTGGACACACCCAGCAGTGTCCCCCTTCTTCATAGAACCCTGGGGCACAGTCCACTGGAACACACATAACACTGTGTTTATTGGACACACCCAGCAGTGTCCCCCTTCTTCATAGAACCCTGGGGCACAGTCCACTGGAACACACATAACACTGTGTTTATTGGACACACCCAGCAGTGTCCCCCTTCTTCATAGAACCCTGGGGCACAGTCCACTGGAACACACATAACACTGTGTTTATTGGACACACCCAGCAGTGTCCCCCCCTCCACCCTCCCCCTACCCCCCTTCTTTAACCCTACAGAACAGTCCACTTAAACACATAGAAACACTGCACTCATATTTTACACAGCACACTGTCCACTGGTGTATGATATAAAATGATAATCGTACTTGGCATATTGATGAGGTACATGAAGGATAATGGGCTACAATACATGTTAAGTCTAAGCATAAAAGTAAATAAAAGAAGATACAAATGTATTTATTTTCATGAGTTGATTTTTCTTAAAATCAGCAACACCCATTTAGTAATGAATGGAATGTCTCTTTCTGATAGTTATTTGGGCAGGAGTGACCAAGATTTGACGACTGTGAAGGGGTTGGAGTTGGGGTGGGGTTGGTAGAAGAAGAAGGGGTAGGACAGAAGGATAGGATCACATGCAGAGGACAGGTGCTCACTCCACTCTCCCCTCCCACCACCAACACCAGTCCTTTGGTAAGAGTATTGGGGTGTTTATTTACCCCCAAGCAAAGGAGCACATAGCAGCACTTAACATATCTTAGCATCACTTAGTAGAACACCTACACACACAAAAGAAAACAGGTCAAAAGCTGTAACAAATCATATACTGAACATCACTGCCATGAAATGCAGACATCACTTACAACCATCATGATGTCATCTGGCCAAATCGAATCATTACTTATACATCAAGACACTTCACCACGTGTACAACAGTATATGTTATTTTCAATGATATACATGTAAAGTACAACAAGACATTTGACATACCCACTACCAACAATCAATGACGTAAGATATTGTGCATCAAATATAGGACTGACCAATTGAAACAGTGTTACCACCATACCAATTGTAAACCGAACTCGGTTGTTTGTAGTAAAATTAACTGACGAGCAGTGATGTGGCTCAGTCAGGTTCTAAGGCAGCTAAGTAGTCATGGAAGTGGGTGGAGAGGGTGTGGGAAGAAGGTGTGGAAGAAAGGAAGGGTTTGCTGTGAGGGGAGAGTGGAAAAGGGTGAAGAGGGTGTGGGAAGAAGGTGTGGAAGAAAGGAAGGGTTTGCTGTGAGGGGAGAGTGGAGAAGGGAGGAGAAGGGTGGGGTGGGGGAGGGGGTAAACAGGAGGCAGAGCGTGTGGCTTGGGGATGCCACAACTGGGTCAGACACCTAGCTGCCACACCACAGAAACGGCATGTGTCAAACAAAGGTTCTGTAACATTTGTCAAAACCAGTGTCCTAACGCTGTGCATATCAAACTGAAAATTTGAGAACTACAAATGCATTGGAGTCCACAGCGTGCACAGACATCACCCGATGGATCACGATGACTGCTGCCACAGCCCAGGTAGCACAGGCAACATGGGCAATTTGTAGTGACACCAGGAGATAATCACCAGGATACTCCATCCTTCTGCTTCAGTCCCCTTTCTGGATGACTTCAGCATTGTTAGGGACTCGCAGTAAATCAACTGGGGCTTTCATTTTCCAAACTAGGAAATGTTACCTTCTTCTACTTGCGCAGCAGTGCTGTGAGCCACGACTGGTCAGAGCTACCACGTGGTGGCAGAGTTAAGATCTCATGGTGTGTGGAGAGGGGCAGTCCACATGCCACTACCACGTGGTGGCAGAGTTAAGATCTCATGGTGTGTGGAGAGGGGCAGTCCACATGCCACTACCACGTGGTGGCAGAGTTAAAATCTCATGGTGTGTGGAGAGTGGCAGTCCACATGCCACTACCACGTGGTGGCAGAGTTAAAATCTCATGGTGTGTGGAGAGGGGCAGTCCACATGCCACTACCACGTGGTGGCAGAGTTAAAATCTCATGGTGTGTGAAGAGGGGCAGTCCACATGCCACTACCACGTGGTGGCAGAGTTAAAATCTCATGGTGTGTGAAGAGGGGCAGTCCACATGCCACTACCACGTGGTGGCAGAGTTAAAATCTCATGGTGTGTGGAGAGTGGCAGTCCACATGCCACTACCACGTGGTGGCAGAGTTAAGATCTCATGGTGTGTGGAGAGGGGCAGTCCACATGCCACTACCACGTGGTGGCAGAGTTAAGATCTCATGGTGTGTGGAGAGGGGCAGTCCACATGCCAGTCTCGCAGAGCATGTGCAACAGGGATCGGCAGTGTGCTGAGCTCAGCGGCGTTCAACATCATCATATGACACACCTGTTTGGTTTGTGTTGTATGCTTAAGCTGGTACAGCAAGCATGTCCACTGAAACATGCTGAGGTATGTGATATTGCTAGGGATGTATTTTGTTTTTTCATTACGTTATGGCAAGGAATGGCATCCCTGAGCTATCTATTTAGCTACATAAATGGCACGAATGTCATGCTCATGTGCATTATGTGAATTTTGTGCTATGTGAATATTTTGTTGATTATACTATGATATAGTTACAAAGTTCGTACCTTTTTTTTTTCATGTAGAGTAAATGATTCGTCAATATTTTGTCGAATTAAATTAGTTAATATGTAGCCGTGTCCCAAGTGGTTCTAATAGGGTACGGCACAAAAGACTTAACTAAATATGATTAATTGAAGGATAGACAAGATCCCACGCACAGGCCAGGAACATATAGAGGCCAGTCACAAATGGGTTTTTCTATTGTTTTATTTACAATATTCTAAAAGAAGAAGACTAAGAAGAAGAAATAATGAGAAGAAGACAATGCTAAGAGAAGAACAAAAAGAGAAGAAGACTAGAAGAGAACTAGTCTAAGAGAAGACTAAGAAGAAGAAGACAGTGCCTGGAATGACACAAACAAATGTCATAAGTACAACATGTCAACACAAGTGAATAGTAAAGCACATGTATACATTTTACATGGAAAGACTATCACTCGGGTTTGGGATACGCAACAACATAATGCATATGTGTGAAGACCAAACGCTGACATCAAATGACATTTCTAATACATTTAAATAGCTCAGTTAAAGTGATTGAAACAATTAATCCAACACTATCTTGTAATCACAACAGCAGAATACTGGTGGTGGTGGTGTGTCCATCGAGATCGATGATGACCATCGTTGTCATCCAGATGGGGGATGGGGGATGGGGGGAGGGTGGTGGTGGGGTGGGGGGAAGGATGCTCATGAATCTATCTGTGAGTGCGCAGATGGCTGAATAGTCCAATCTGTGCACGAAATGTTCGCTGACAGTTGGGGCAGACAAAGACAGGCATATCATTGTCAGGGAGCTTGTTTGCCCGTGACTTTCTGGCCTGTCTCTTCTCAACAGCTGCAGCAGTCCTGTTGGCCTCACACAACCTGGCGCCTTTGTGCACAGCAGCGCGCCATTTGTCACGGTCCACTGCAGATTCCTCCCAGGAGTCAGGGTTGATATCAAACGCTTTCAGAGAGACTTTTAGAGTATCTCTGAAGCGCTTCTTCTGACCTCCGTGTGATCTCTTCCCTTGTTGCAGCTCGCCATAGAAGAGCCTTTTGGGCAGCCGATGGTCTGGCATGCGCGCCACGTGTCCAGCCCAGCGAAGCTGGGACTGCATCAGGATGGTGAAGATGCTGGGAAGGGTGGCTTTTGCGAGCACCTCTGTGTCAGGGGTCTTGTCTTGCCACTTGATGTTCAGTAGCTTCCTGAGGCATGTTGTGTGGAAGTGGTTCAGCTTCTTGGCATGTCGTTGGTACACTGTCCAAGTTTCGCAGGCGTACAGTAGTGTGGGGAGAACTACTGCTCTGTAGACCTTTAGCTTGGTCTCAAGACTAATGCCTCTTCAGCAGAATACTACATACCTCTTAGAGTACTGAGCACACTGTAGCAGTACAATTGATATCAGCATGTAAAATAATACATGAATAATAAACAAGATAATAGAATCAGTGGCTTTGATATTATACTGGCAAACCGATAGACCAGATAGTAAGTGAAGCACCATCATGGTTTAACCATTAAGTGGTGAATGAACTTTACGCACTCACTAGAACATTCTGGAACAAACTACTAGTGTCCAGAGACGTCACTGACTGTGACGTTAAGAATCAAATGGAACACCGCTACGAGCATATGACGACATGGCAATTTTCTAGATCAATCATAGCCGAGCTGTGACTAACATGTCAAAGCAATAACTGAACAAAGCATTAACTGAACAAAGCAATAACTGAACATACTCATATGAACACAAGTACTGTGTCGAATAATACAATTTACAAATCAACACATTCTACACACTAGTACTTACAGCGATACGTAGCGAAGTGTCACTGTTGTGAGAACACACCCGACACACTGCCCGCGACACAGCAAGAGACAAAGAGAGCAGGTGCTGGCCACGGCTGGCTCGGGTGTGGAAGTGACCACTCATCACCCGCTCAGCCAATTTATACAAATTAGGCGAACTACAAAGACAATCACGTGGGCTGCAAACCAGATCGTCACTAATCTGAAGAAATCTGATGAGAACTGTGCTTGTTACAAGGTGTTCAGTAACAGATTTCTAAATGATTCCTGAACCGATTTGCATCGGATAAGTTGCAAAAGAAAGAGCTCAACGCCTACTTTATAATGAGTGTAAAATGAAGTGTTGATTATTTAAGGTGAATTTATAATCTTAATTTAAGTCACCTGAACAGGGTCAGTTTTAACGAGCTCGTCGCTGAAAATTACAAACTGCGTTAAATCAGTTTCACGTAGGCAAACATAAATGGAATAGATTTAAAGATGGAATTAAGACGATTCTGCCAGTATATAATACTAGTAGTTTACTGATCTGACAAAAGAGCTATTAATTAAATACTGTGGAACAGAAACACAAGTTTGCTCTCAGCCAATGACGTATCGCGACGCGACACTGGTCGAGCAGTCAGCAGGTGGTCTGGCCAGGACAAAATGATGTAAGCAGAGTGACGTCACATATTCTGTGCAAGGGTTAGGAGGGAAAACGTCGTCTGCTCTGGCTTGTGCGTGAATAGTGTTGGAGCAAGCATAGCGCGCTTGGTCACAAATAAGTATAGAGAAAAGAAAACGTGAATTATGGATAAATATGAAGTATTATTTTGCGCAAAAGTCATACCTATTTTAATGTGTCATCTTTGCCACTTTGCTCAGTGGAGCAGAGCTCTTGTGTGTCTGTGTGCGGTACTCAGCCATTGCCATTTCAACCAGCTGATCTCTTGGACTGTGGTTCCAAATTATAATGTATCTTATTCATTTATTACATTTCTTCGAAAAATTATATTGACTATACATACTGGAATAGATAAACTGATGAATTTATTTATTTATTGGAAACGTTCCCAACAGTTGGCTAATGGCACACTGTCTGAGGGGTGCACATGGACATGCAAGGGCAGGTGAAGCTTTTGCCAGGCACTAATGCCGGTGCAAGTCTGCCATGCAGGTTTCCGGTTTCATGTTTTTGTTTGGCTTCCTTTTATTTGGAGAGGTTGGTGCAGTGGACGTGCTGGGGATGGTTGGTGCAGTGGACGTGCTGGAGGTTGGTGCAGTGGACGTGCTGGGGATGGTTGGTGCAGTGGACGTGCTGGGGATGGTTGGTGCAGTGGATGTGCTGGGGATGGTTGGTGCAGTGGACGTGCTGGGGATGGTTGGTGCAGTGGATGTGCTGGGGATGGTTGGTGCAGTGGATGTGCTGGGGATGGTTGGTGCAGTGGATGTGCTGGTGATGGTTGGTGCAGTGGACATGCTGGGGATGGTTGGTGCAGTGGATGTGCTGGGGATGGTTGGTGCAGTGGATGTGCTGGTGATGGTTGGTGCAGTGGACATGCTGGGGATGGTTGGTGCAGTGGACGTGCTGGGGATGGTTGGTGCAGTGGATGTGCTGGGGATGGTTGGTGCAGTGGATGTGCTGGGGATGGTTGGTGCAGTGGATGTGCTGGTGATGGTTGGTGCAGTGGACATGCTGGGGATGGTTGGTGCAGTGGATGTGCTGGGGATGGTTGGTGCAGTGGATGTGCTGGGGATGGTTGGTGCAGTGGACATGCTGGAGGTTGGTGCAGTGGATGTGCTGGAGGTTGGTGCAGTGGACATGCTGGGGATGGTTGGTGCAGTGGACATGCTGGAGGTTGGTGCAGTGGACGTGCTGGGGGATGGTTGGTGCAGTGGACATGCTGGAGGTTGGTGCAGTGGACGTGCTGGAGGTTGGTGCAGTGGACGTGCTGGGGGATGGTTGGTGCAGTGGACATGCTGGGGATGGTTGGTGCAGTGGACATGCTGGAGGTTGGTGCAGTGGACGTGCTGGGGGATGGTTGGTGCAGTGGACATGCTGGAGGTTGGTGCAGTGGACGTGCTGGGGGATGGTTGGTGCAGTGGACATGCTGGAGGTTGGTGCAGTGGACGTGCTGGGGATGGTTGGTGCAGTGGACATGCTGGGGATGGTTGGTGCAGTGGATGTGCTGGAGGTTGGTGCAGTGGATGTGCTGCAGGTTGGTGCAGTGGATGTGCTGCAGGTTGGTGCAGTGGACATGCTGGGGATGGTTGGTGCAGTGGACGTGCTGCAGGTTGGTGCAGTGGATGTGCTGCAGGTTGGTGCAGTGGACATGCTGCAGGTTGGTCCAGTGGATGTGCTGCAGGTTGGTGCAGTGGACATGCTGGGGATGGTTGGTGCAGTGGATGTGCTGGAGGTTGGTGCAGTGGACATGCTGCAGGTTGGTGCAGTGGACGTGCTGCAGGTTGGTGCAGTGGACATGCTGGGGATGGTTGGTGCAGTGGATGTGCTGGAGGTTGGTGCAGTGGACGTGCTGCAGGTTGGTGCAGTGGATGTGCTGGAGGTTGGTGCAGTGGATGTGCTGGTGGTTGGTGCAGTGGATGTGCTGGAGGTTGGTGCAGTGGACGTGCTGGAGGTTGGTGCAGTGGACATGCTGGGGATGGTTGGTGCAGTGGATGTGCTGGAGGTTGGTGCAGTGGACGTGCTGGAGGTTGGTGCAGTGGACGTGCTGCAGGTTGGTGCAGTGGACATGCTGGGGATGGTTGGTGCAGTGGATGTGCTGGAGGTTGGTGCAGTGGACATGCTGGGGATGGTTGGTGCCCAAGTGCTGGAGGTTGGTGCAGTGGATGTGCTGGAGGTTGGTGCAGTGGATGTGCTGGAGGTTGGTGCAGTGGACATGCTGGGGATGGTTGGTGCCCAAGTGCTGGAGGTTGGTGCAGTGGATGTGCTGGAGGTTGGTGCAGTGGACGTGCTGGGGGTGGATGGTGCAGTGGACGTGCTGGGGATGGTTGGTGCAGTGGACATGCTGGAGGTTGGTGCAGTGGATGTGCTGGAGGTTGGTGCAGTGGATGTGCTGGAGGTTGGTGAAGTGGACATGCTGGAGGTTGGTGCAGTGGATGTGCTGGAGGTTGGTGAAGTGGACATGCTGGAGGTTGGTGCAGTGGATGTGCTGGGGATGGTTGGTGCAGTGGATGTACTGGGGATGGTTGTTGCAGCGGATGTGCTGGGGATGGTTGTTGCAGCGGATGTGCTGGGGATGGTTGGTGCAGTGGACGTGCTGGGGATGGTTGGTGCAGTGGACGTGCTGGAGGTTGGTGCAGTGGATGTGCTGGGGATGGTTGGTGCAGTGGACGTGCTGGAGGTTGGTGCAGTGGATGTGCTGGGGATGGTTGGTGCAGTGGACGTGCTGGAGGTTGGTGCAGTGGATGTGCTGGGGATGGTTGGTGCAGTGGATGTGCTGGGGATGGTTGGTGCAGTGGATGTGCTGGAGGTTGGTGCAGTGGACGTGCTGGAGGTTGGTGCAGTGGACGTGCTGGGGATGGTTGGTGCAGTGGATGTGCTGGGGATGGTTGGTGCAGTGGACGTGCTGGGGATGGTTGGTGCAGTGGATGTGCTGGGGATGGTTGGTGCCCAAGTGCTGGAGGTTGGAGGAGACGTCAGGAGAGATGCGATGCAGGATGTGCTACGTGTTGGTGGGAGATCAGTGGCCACCAAAGTTATGCCACTTAAAAAACAAAAATTATAGAAAAATTAAGTTTGGGTGTCAAGCCCAGTGATGTGAAAGGTATTATCCAGCCAGTGCCAAGGGGTAACTGAGAACAATGTGTGGCTGCAGAGAGAGAAAATAATCCCATAATATCCCAATCCCAATCTGTGGTTGCAGAGAGAGAAAATAATCCCATAATATCCCAATCCCAATCTGTGGTTGCAGAGAGAGAAAATAATCCCATATCACAATCCCAATCTGTGGCTGCAGAGAGAGAAAATAATCCCATATCACAATCCCAATCTGTGGTTGCAGAGAGAAAACAATAATCCCATAATATCCCAATCCCAATCTGTGGTTGCAGAGAGAAAACAATAATCCCATAATATCCCAATCCCAATCTGTGGTTGCAGAGAGAAAACAATAATCCCATAATATCCCAATCCCAATCTGTGGTTGCAGAGAGAAAACAATAATCCCATATCACAATCCCAATCTGTGGTTGCAGAGAGAAAACAATAATCCCATAATATCCCAATCCCAATCTGTGGTTGCAGAGAGAAAACAATAATCCCATAATATCACAATCCCAATCTGTGGCTGCAGAGACATCATTCATTATCTTTTGTCTATTGTTTTACTTTGAATTATAATTTTATGTGTATAATGGCAGCTGACGAATGAAAACGTGCTGTCTCTGTGATATAACATGAAATCTGAAGACAATCTACTCACTTTGCAGTGAATGTGGAGGTTCAAACTAATGTTATTCATGTACTCCGTGTCTGCTTTGCAATAGACACTGTGTATACAGCTCCAGGAATTTAGGACACTAAAATAGGACTTTACACACAAACACATGGATAACCAAAATTCAGACAGTACATGGACACTTAGTGAATGCATGTGGGTCAGAATAGAGAAGAGAAAACTACTGACCACAAGCTCCGTCAGGAGAAAGGGACGCTCCAGTAGAACAGCCCAAGTCAACGGTGTATGAGGTAGCATTGACATCAGGAGTGATGATGACGTCATCCACCGTGACAGTGAAGAGAGACTCTGTGTCATTGAGAGCAATCATGGCAGCTGACTGGTCCACCATTGAGAACACACGGACAAATTCTTCCACTGTTGCCCTGTCACCTGTTAAAAAAAATATTTGTAATAATGTTAACAACAACAACAGCAATAAGAAGAGTAAGAACTTCAAGACGTTCATGTGACTCTCTTCATCCAATATAGGCCATGTAGAATAAAAATAGCTCAGCCACTTCAAAGACACTCAGTAGCAGGATACCACTTTCAAACCCTGTAACTGGCCACAACAAATCACTCAGTCATGGAGCCAGACTGAGGGAGCGTGTCGCCTCTCCTCAAAGTCAAATCACCGAAATGAATGATCATTGACTGGTCCCAGTCTTCCCATGGGTCCCAGTCTTCCCATGGGTCCCGGTCCCAGTCTTCCCATGGGTCCCAGTCTCCCCATGGGTCCCAGTCTTCCCATGGGAGCCAACAGCAGAATCAACACTGGAATGGGGCCGAAATTTCCACCTCTGATGGGGCTCTACCCTGTGTCCTCCCAGTCCTCAGTCTACGAAGATAACCACGTCGCCAGGGTGACTGCCTCTCAATCCCCATCAATATTATCGTCATCTGACACATGACTCAACTTGTGACACTGACAGAGCAACTGCTGAACACTATCCACTGCATAGCTGCCAATAAAACATGCATGAAACATGATTCTCACTACACAAATGACTTATTTGCAGAAAATCTTTGCTGAAGTCAAATCCTAAAACCTGAAGATAAGAGGCAAAGTCTTTATGGCTCATGTGTGATTCCTGTTGCATAACAGCAAAAAACAAACAAAACAAAAACTGGAAAGAACTGATTTTTTCCTATTTCAAGGCCAGTTTTGCTGTCGGCAGACCAGATTATTTCCAGAGAAAATGAACTTGCAGACACATGTACAGACACCCGAAACACAGGATTATTACATCGATTCATGGTGTGTGTAAAGACACACGTACAGACACCCGAAACACAGGATTATTACACCGATTCATGGTGTGTGTAAAGACACACGTACAGACACCCGAAACACAGAATTATTACATCGATTCATGGTGTGTGTAAAGACACACGTACAGACACCCGAAACACAGGATTATTACATCGATTCATGGTGTGTGTAAAGACACACGTACAGACACCCGAAACACAGGATTATTACACTGATTCATGGTGTGTGTAAAGACACACGTACAGACACCCGAAACACAGGATTATTACATCGATTCATGGTGTGTGTAAAGACACACGTACAGACACCCGAAACACAGGATTATTACACTGATTCATGATGTGTGTAAAGACACACGTACAGACACCCGAAACACAGGATTATTACATCGATTCATGGTGTGTGTAAAGACACACGTACAGACACCCAAAACACAGGATTATTACATCGATTCATGGTGTGTGTAAAGACACACGTACAGACACCCGAAACACAGAATTATTACATCGATTCATGGTGTGTGTAAAGACACACGTACAGACACCCGAAACACAGAATTATTACATCGATTCATGGTGTGTGTAAAGACACACGTACAGACACCCAAAACACAGGATTATTACACTGATTCACGGTGTGTGTAAAGACACACGTACAGACACCCGAAACAGAATTATTACATCGATTCATGGTGTGTGTAAAGACACACGTACAGACACCCGAAACACAGGATTATTACATCGATTCATGGTGTGTGTAAAGACACACGTACAGACACCCGAAACACAGAATTATTACATCGATTCATGGTGTGTGTAAAGACACACGTACAGACACCCGAAACACAGAATTATTACATCGATTCATGGTGTGTGTAAAGACACATGTACAGACACCCGAAACACAGGATTATTACATCGATTCATGGTGTGTGTAAAGACACATGTACAGACACCCGAAACACAGGATTATTACACTGATTCATGGTGTGTGTAAAGACACACGTACAGACACCCGAAACACAGGATTATTACACTGATTCATGGTGTGTGTAAAGACACACGTACAGACACCCGAAACACAGGATTATTACACTGATTCATGGTGTGTGTAAAGACACACGTACAGACACCCGAAACACAGGATTATTACACTGATTCATGGTGTGTGTAAAGACACACGTACAGACACCCGAAACACAGGATTATTACACTGATTCACGGTGTGTGTAAAGACACACGTACAGACACCCGAAACACAGGATTATTACACTGATTCATGGTGTGTGTAAAGACACACGTACAGACACCCGAAACACAGGATTATTACACTGATTCATGGTGTGTGTAAAGACACACGTACAGACACCCAAAACACAGGATTATTACACTGATTCATGGTGTGTGTAAAGACATACATACAGACACCCGAAACACAGGATTATTACACTGATTCATGGTGTGTGTAAAGACACACGTACAGACACCCGAAACACAGGATTATTACACTGATTCACGGTGTGTGTAAAGACACACGTACAGACACCCGAAACACAGGATTATTACACTGATTCATGGTGTGTGTAAAGACACACGTACAGACACCCGAAACACAGGATTATTACATCGATTCATGGTGTGTGTAAAGACACACATGAGCAAAAAGTGAGTATATATTTTAACTTGTTCACCAGTTGAAAAAATATCAGAACAGTTTTGAATCTGGTATGGATTGTGTTTCTGATGGAAATTTCACACACTGATAACACATCAGACTAGTTACTAATCAAAGGGAACATGCAGATACATTCGCCAGCTTGCCGCTTTTACCTTGACACAAAGTATTTGTAACACATTCCTGTCATCCACGGTATTCTTACTGCTCCTTCCACAAGACATTATGTGGCTGTCTGAGTGCTAGTCTTTTGGAATGTACAATAAACCATGGTCTCATGTGCAGCATGCATTTAGCGCACGTAAAAGAAGCCATGGCGGCTGAACAGTCATCCCTGACAGGATCCTGCAGAAAAATGCACTGTAGTGGTGGTCTGGTGTAGCTCACAACAGCTGAAGTGAAAATCACTTTAAAGAAGAATCAAGCATCCGTGTGGACATGAAGAAAGGGACACACACACACACACACACACACACACACACACACACACACAAACACACACAAACAGCAAAAAGCCATCATCATCCAGAAATCACCTACTTTCAGCCGCTGAAAAACTGGGCCCAAAGTCTGCCGTCAGGTTGACCATGACCATGATGGTGTCTGCACTCCGTTTCCTTCGTGAACTGCCAGAGGAGGGAGTGTGACAGCGTTCCCATGTGCTGATCTGGCACTTGTTGTGGCGGACACACAGCAGGCCGTTCAGGTTGTGGTGGATCTGGTCCTTCACTTGGTCTGTCCGGTCACACGGGGCACCAGGCAGGGTAACAGAGGTGGAGGTGGAAGCCACAGATGGTGTTTTGATGGCTACAACAACAGGTATCGTGACATCATGTACTTTGAAGGACATGAACGGTCACCTGTCTTCAACAATGGAATGACTTTCACTCTTTGAAACACAATTCAAATTCAAAATACTTTATTGTCTGCTTCAACCAAAAACAGAAAATTTTCTTTAGGCTCACTTAAAATAAAATGCCCGTCAGCAAAAATCAAAGAGAAAAAAACAAACAACTGACACACCCTTCACTTATCACCATGCACACATCAATTATTATGTAAAAAGAAAAACATGTGGGTAAGATACTATTACATTATGATGTAATAACCGTGTGTGTGTTGTGTGTGTGTCTGTACGTGTGCATGCATCGTTTTGTGCGTTTGCACGCGTACGCACATGTGTGTGTGCCTGTGTGTCGAGCGTGTGTGCACATGAACGCACGCACGTATGTGTACGTTTCAATCATTATAAAAAGGAGGAAACAACCCTGGTCAATGCAAAGGTTACATATGTTCGTCCAAGTGTCTGTTATTTCTGAAGGTTACATATGTTCATGTCCAAGTGTCTGTTATTTCTGAGGCAGCTATTTAAAAAAGAAATCCATCTAATTCATCTACATCTTCTGTGTGAGACTGCTTCACTATCAATATTCTGAGGCAGCTATTTAAAAACCAAATCCATCTAATTCATCTACATCTTCTGTGCCAGACTGCTTCACAATCAAGATTCTTAGGTGTACAAAAATCATTCAAATTTTGGAAGTTGTTATTTTCCCCATACACCATCAGTTATCAACTGTTCGGCAATATATCTGAAGTAATCATAATATCATATAGATATTGTGATGTGGAATATCATTCATTAATCAATTTGTTGATGGAGGTCAAAATAGATTTACAGTTGCTTTTAACTGCTAATAAGTAGTTTCACTGATGTTAACTTGTTTCTCCGTTTATTGAAATCGTTATGATTTTCCGCTTTAGAAGGCCAAACTTTTGCATCATTTTTCAATTTTGTTGTGGGAGAAGGTGGAAGAATGGTGAAGACACACATCTGCCAATACAGTGTCCGTGAGGGTCTGTGTTCCATCTTCGTTCTAACCCTTTATCCCAAGTTTGACTGGAAAGTTGAACTGAGTGTTCTAGTCATTCCAATGACACCATAAACCTTGGTCCCTTGCGCAACACGCTCTCCGTGAGGGTCTGTGTTCCATCTTCGTTCTAACCCTTTATCCCAAGTTTGACTGGAAAGTCGAACTGAGTGGTCTAGTCATTCCAATGACACCATAAACCTTGGTCCCTTGCGCAACACGCTCTCCATGAGGGTCTGTGTTCCATCTTCGTTCTAGCCCTTTATCCCAAGTTTGACTGGAAAGTTGAACTGAGTGTTCTAGTCATTCCAATGACACCATAAACCTTGGTCCCTTGCGCAACACGCTCTCCGTGAGGGTCTGTGTTCCATCTTCGTTCTAGCCCTTTATCCCAAGTTTGACTGGAAAGTTGAACTGAGTGTTCTAGTCATTCCAATGACACCATAAACCTTGGTCCCTTGCGCAACACGCTCTCCGTGAGGGTCTGTGTTCCATCTTCGTTCTAGCCCTTTATCCCAAGTTTGCCTGGAAAGTTGAACTGAGTGTTCTAGTCATTCCAATGACACCATAAACCTTGGTCCCTTGCGCAACACGCTCTCCGTGAGGGTCTGTGTTCCATCTTCGTTCTAACCCTTTATCCCAAGTTTGACTGGAAAGTCGAACTGAGTGGTGTAGTCATTCCAATGAGATCATAAACCTTGGTCCCTTGCGCAACACGCTCTTCGCACACTGTGAAAGAACCCATGGCAACAAAACAGTTGTCCTCTGGCAAAATTCTGTAGGAGTACCCCACTCTACACAAATATAATATCATAGGCACGCACTCAAGGCCTGACTATGCACATTGGGTTATGCTGCTGGTCAGGCATCTGCCTAGCTGATGTGTAGCATGTATGGATTTGTCCGAACACAGTGGTGCCTCTTTGAGAAACTAAAACAGAAACTGTGGGCATAGCATATTACTTACATCTGACTGGCAATAGCAACACTAAAAACAGCAATATCGAAACACCAGAAGAAACATTGAATATAAACCTCGCAACAATAAATCATACTCCATATGCGTGTCCATATGAACAGACAAATAACTTGGAAGGCTAAGTATAGTGAGAGGTCATTCTATATACTATGAATCTGTCACTGTGAGTGGTCACTGTATTTACTTTGAATCTGACACTGTGAGTGGTCATTCTATATACTTTGTCACTGTGAGTGGTCATTCTATATACTTTGTCACTGTGAGTGGTCATTCTATATACTCTGAATCTGTCACTGTGAGTGGTCATTCTATATACTCTGAATCTGTCACTGTGAGTGGTCATTCTATATACTATGAATCTGTCACTGTGAGTGGTCATTCTATATACTCTGAATCTGACACTGTGAGTGGTCATTCTATATACTTTGTCACTGTGAGTGGTCATTCTATATACTATGAATCTGTCACTGTGAGTGGTCATTCTATATACTCTGAATCTGTCACTGTGAGTGGTCATTCTATATACTATGAATCTGTCACTGTGAGTGGTCATTCTATATACTATGAATCTGTCACTGAGTGGTCATTCTATATACTATGAATCTGTCACTGTGAGAGGTCATTCTATATACTATGAATCTGTCACTGTGAGTGGTCACTGTATTTACTTTGAATCTGACACTGTGAGTGGTCATTCTATATACTTTGTCACTGTGAGTGGTCATTCTATATACTATGAATCTGTCACTGTGAGTGGTCATTCTATATACTATGAATCTGTCACTGTGAGTGGTCATTCTATATACTATGAATCTGTCACTGAGTGGTCATTCTATATACTATGAATCTGTCACTGTGAGTGGTCATTCTATATACTCTGAATCTGTCACTGTGAGTGGTCACTGTATTTACTCTGAATCTGACACTGTGAGTGGTCATTCTATATACTATGAATCTGTCACTGTGAGTGGTCACTGTATTTACTCTGAATCTGACACTGTGAGTGGTCATTCTATATACTTTGTCACTGTGAGTGGTCATTCTATATACTTTGAATCTGTCACTGTGAGTGGTCATTCTATATACTTTGTCACTGTGAGTGGTCATTCTATATACTCTGAATCTGTCACTGTGAGTGGTCATTCTATATACTATGAATCTGTCACTGTGAGTGGTCATTCTATATACTATGAATCTGTCACTGTGAGTGGTCATTCTATATACTCTGAATCTGTCACTGTGAGTGGTCATTCTATATACTTTGTCACTGTGAGTGGTCATTCTATATACTCTGAATCTGTCACTGTGAGTGGTCATTCTATATACTATGAATCTGTCACTGTGAGTGGTCATTCTATATACTATGAATCTGTCACTGAGTGGTCATTCTATATACTATGAATCTGTCACTGTGAGTGGTCATTCTATATACTTTGTCACTGTGAGTGGTCATTCTATATACTCTGAATCTGTCACTGTGAGTGGTCATTCTATATACTATGAATCTGTCACTGTGAGTGGTCATTCTATATACTATGAATCTGTCACTGTGAGTGGTCATTCTATATACTATGAATCTGTCACTGTGAGTGGTCATTCTATATACTCTGAATCTGTCACTGTGAGTGGTCATTCTATATACTCTGAATCTGTCACTGTGAGTGGTCATTCTATATACTATGAATCTGTCACTGTGAGTGGTCATTCTATATACTATGAATCTGTCACTGTGAGTGGTCATTCTATATACTATGAATCTGTCACTGTGAGTGGTCATTCTATATACTCTGAATCTGTCACTGTGAGTGGTCATTCTATATACTATGAATCTGTCACTGTGAGTGGTCATTCTATATACTATGAATCTGTCACTGTGAGTGGTCATTCTATATACTTTGAATCTGTCACTGTGAGAGGCCATTCTATATACTATGAATCTGTCACTGTGAGTGGTCATTCTATATACTATGAATCTGTCACTGTGAGTGGTCATTCTATATACTATGAATCTGTCACTGTGAGTGGTCATTCTATATACTATGAATCTGTCACTGTGAGTGGTCATTCTATATACTATGAATCTGTCACTGAGTGGTCATTCTATATACTATGAATCTGTCACTGTGAGTGGTCATTCTATATACTATGAATCTGTCACTGTGAGTGGTCATTCTATATACTATGAATCTGTCACTGAGTGGTCATTCTATATACTCTGAATCTGTCACTGTGAGTGGTCATTCTATATACTATGAATCTGTCACTGTGAGTGGTCACTGTATTTACTCTGAATCTGACACTGTGAGTGGTCATTCTATATACTTTGTCACTGTGAGTGGTCATTCTATATACTATGAATCTGTCACTGTGAGTGGTCATTCTATATACTTTGAATCTGTCACTGTGAGAGGTCATTCTATATACTATGAATCTGTCACTGTGAGTGGTCACTGTATTTACTCTGAATCTGACACTGTGAGTGGTCATTCTATATACTTTGTCACTGTGAGTGGTCATTCTATATACTTTGAATCTGTCACTGTGAGTGGTCATTCTATATACTATGAATCTGTCACTGTGAGTGGTCATTCTATATACTTTGTCACTGTGAGTGGTCATTCTATATACTTTGTCACTGTGAGTGGTCATTCTATATACTTTGTCACTGTGAGTGGTCATTCTATATACTCTGAATCTGTCACTGTGAGTGGTCATTCTATATACTATGAATCTGTCACTGTGAGTGGTCATTCTATATACTCTGAATCTGTCACTGTGAGTGGTCATTCTATATACTATGAATCTGTCACTGAGTGGTCATTCTATATACTATGAATCTGTCACTGTGAGTGGTCATTCTATATACTATGAATCTGTCACTGTGAGTGGTCATTCTATATACTATGAATCTGTCACTGTGAGTGGTCATTCTATATACTATGAATCTGTCACTGTGAGTGGTCATTCTATATACTATGAATCTGTCACTGTGAGTGGTCATTCTATATACTATGAATCTGTCACTGTGAGTGGTCATTCTATATACTCTGAATCTGTCACTGAGCTTTGCCATCTGCGATCACAGCGCTCGTATCATCCTTGTTGATCCATACAAAATCAATGGTGTTCATACTGACTTGTCCTAACATTTGAAACCCAATATTGTTTACCCTGCTTTCACTCTAAATGTAGTTTGTATGCCTTATGAAGTTATCAGTGTACATTCATTACCGTTAACCTCAACCACTACCCAATACATTCAGAAGCAGAAAGAAGTGATACTTGATAACTATCTATCTCACCACTGACGAGATCATTAGCTGTGTCAAGAGACACTTGTTACAAAGAATAGCATACTGCGACCTCGAAAAGAGGCACTATGTCAGCAAACACATGTTTAAACTAGTATCTAAGAATGAAAAACATATCGTTAAGATAGATGACATGTTGCAAGAAACAAAGGAGTCTTATAAAAATATATATGGTGAGTAGGAAGTAATAGACATTTAGCTAGAAAAGTATGTCCATATTTCCCCCAAATTAAAACAGACTGAAGCAAACTCAACAGAAGGCACAATAACATTGAAACGGGCATCACAAGCACTAAAAACACAAAAAAACTTCCTTCTACAATTTTTTGTTCTGGAAGCAACTGGGCGGTTTTGTAATACATTCTCTAAATAAAGGGTTTAAGAAAAAAAAGAAAAAGATGTCCATTACACAGAGAGAAGGAATAATGATTTGCTTACCATAAGCTGATACACCCAGAGAATATCTTAACCCTTTCGCTGCCAGGAAAATAAAATTTAATTGAAATCTATTTGCCAGGGTTTTTTCACAAAAAACTGGTATAAATTTTCCAAAAATTCTGTGCTCTTTGTTATTGGAGAAAGACCCATAAAAGTATATATTGTCTGAAAGGTAAATGAATAAAGAATACAAAACACATGCTGTTTTCCCATTTTATATATTTTTAGTGACATGCTGTTGTTTTGAAATCAGTGTTTTGTTTTTTGTCACATTTTCAACTTGTTCATTACAAACATTAGTCAGGTAATTTGCACAAAAACATCATATTTTCTGGACAAATGGATATCTGCAAACACAAAATCATACTAGAACAACCACAATATATATATTTTTAAGAGATAGATACACAGTACATTGTGACTTCTCCAAGTGATAAGATGGATGTGAGGCCACGCCCCCTCAGTCTCCACCCCCCTCCTCTTCACCCCTCTCACACGGTCACTTGATTCAGTTCTCATCAGACCGCGTTGGCTGCGTGCCAAGAATATCGCTCTGCTGCTAATTCATCTTCTGTCGACTGCTAACATCTGTACAGCCGGCATCACTCACTGACAGTCGCATCTTGGCCACTCTCTTGATTGCTCCCTTTATTTTCTATCAGATCGTTCTATAAATGTTCATCACTATCTTCTCCTTCGAATTTATGCTTCAAGTCTTTCTGAGCATCAGCTAAAGAAAGAAATCTTGGTTGATTTAGTTCGTCATGATCGCATGTCTTGAGCATGGCGTCAGTCCGACATTTTGTTGAGCGAGCGAGGAGAGAAGTCAGGCAAACACTTGGACAGTGACCCAAACAAAACGTTCAAATAAGGGACTGCTTCATGACGTAGATGGGGTTTCTAGCTATGAATAGAATCTAGAGAGATTCCCCAGGCTAAAGCTACCACTATTTTTGTCAACGAAGTGAATGCAAACCAGGGAAAAGTCAGAATATTTCGATGACGAGTTATCTCATCATTGTGGCAGTGAAGCATACATGCTTGCCATGACGAGTTATCTCGTCATGCAGGCAGCCTAGGGGTTAAAAAACAAACAAACAAAAAAACAACTGGCGTCCCATATCGCTATTAAACATAATTTACAAAAATAATAGGCTTTTCTTCTACAGCAAATAGAATTAAAACAGTCCTTGATAAAGTTATTAATAAAGATCAAATGGGTTTTATCACAGGCAGCTGGAGTTAATTTAAGGGTTATATATAATACAATTTATTACCTTAAGGAAAAAAGTCTACCAGGACTGCTAGTTTCTACATACTTTGAAAAGGCTTTCGATCAGTTAGTTGGGAATATATGTATAAAGTTTTGAAATACTTTGGTTTTGGTGAAGATATTCAGCGATGGGTAAAAGTATTTTACACTGATACAAAGTCCTCAGTATAGGTTAATGGTAAAGAATATACAAGTATACGGACCGAACGAGGATGTAGACAGGGAGACCTACTCTCACCCTATTTGTTGAAGTGCAGAATTAACGGCTTGCAAAATTCATGAGAATAATATAAAAGGCATTATGATTTCAAGGGAAGAATGTAAAATTTGCCACTTTGCTGGCGATACGTCTTTTTTTTTTTTCTAGAAGGTGATAGAAAATCATATGAAGAATTATTTTAATAATTACAGAAATTTGAATCAATTTCAGGACTCAAATTTAATTATGAAAAAAAAAAATACAATGTATGGCTGGAAAATAAACGTAGTTATGATACAATCGTGTTTTATGATTTTTTTTTTTTTAAATCAGATTTAAAAATGAATTGGAATCCACCACAGTTTAAAATCTTAGGGCTCTGGTTTACTAATGATGTGCATACCAGTGATCTTGTTTATGTTGATTGTAGCTGACAACGTGTCACTAAGTTAGGTGAAGGCTGTGTGACAAGAGTGATAACGGTGAAAACCAGACTAAAGGGGGTGAAAGAGGTTGTATAGCTTTATATAACAGAGAGAGAGAGAGAGAGACAGAGAGAGAGAGGGAGAGAGGGAGAGACAGAGAGAGAGAGAGAGAGAGAGAGAGAGAGAGCACCAGCTCCCTGTGCAGCAGACCAACTCACGACGGCAGTACTGGATGGCGTGTTTGACCTCCTTGACCCCCTGTCTCTGGAAGTTCCACAGATATTCTGTCTCCTGGCCACACATGTACTCCGGGTGGATGACACTGCTGTAGCCCTGAGCACACGTCACCCTGCAGGTCAGGCGGTAAGGATCGGCTGTCTCGCTGCAGTTGAAGTGCGTGCCGTCCACCTCAGGTAAGACGCTGCACTCTGTAAGAGTAAGTGAACAGCAATAGTAGTTGTAGCAGTGGTAGTAGTGGCCATGGTAGTAGTGGCCATGGTAGAAGCGGCTTTGGTGGCGGTAGTCATGGCAAATATGAGAATTAGACAGTTGTTGTTACTACACTGAACTATCTTTTTAAACAAGAAAAGCAAGGCCTTCAAGACTCAATTGTGATACACACTTAAAGAAAAGAATTAAGAACAAGAATAATAATATCAACAAGAAAAACTTATAACAATTACTTTGTTGAAATGTGTTCTCTATTTGTCATTATACTTATATAAAGCTTTGCATTGAAAAGAAAAAAAAAAGAAAAAGAAAAAAGGCTTCAAAGCAGACCTGAACCACGGATGTTCAGTTCCAGAATGAGTGGTTAAAAGTGACATTTAAAAATTATCAATTAATCTTGTACTTTTAGCGGAATAACTCAACGACGGTAATGGAAGTGATAACGCCATTTAAATCATGTTATTTGGGTATATCTTGGGCATTTAATAATTTCTTTCAATCCAAGGTAAAGGAGACGTTCCCATCGCTTCAAACACACTGCAATATGTGTCCGTTTTTCTTTTATAGATCTGCAGAGATCCGTGTTTGACAACTCTTTACTGAGAAACTATGACACCGTCCATTCAATTTATCTTCTTTTTTTTCGCTCTAGTTAATTAAGTATCCGCTTAAAAACATTCATATGCAGTAAAAACGTCAACGCTTATTTAAGAAATTCTTTTAATTTGGTGGTAAAGGAGACGCTGCCATCGCGTCAGGCTTTTCAACATGTTTTGTCAAGATCTGCACAGACCATGCAGTGTAGACAATGTTGACCTTAACTCACTGTCCATTCAAATTTTCTTTTATGTTCATTCCAGTAATTCAGTGTCCACTTTAGAATATTCAACTGCAATAATTTTATTGTCCTTAAAAGGAGATGCTTGGTGTGGCCGCACACAGTCAAACCCTATATAGTACAAATTTCTCTCTATACATACATGTGAGAGTTTGTACTCCTTCCAGATAATGTTCATTGTCATGATAATGTTAGCTGCAGATTTGTTGTTCAAATTAAGCAAAATTGTATGTAATACTGTTATTGACACACCCTGTTCTCTCAAAGTGTTTATTAGAACAACTGTTTATGGGTATTGATGTGTGTGTGTGTGTGTGCGTGTGTGTGTGTCAGGTTGTGTGTGTGTGTCAGGTTGTGTGTGTGTGTGTGTATGTGTGTGTGTGTGTGTGTGTTGGGAAGGGGGGTATACAAAATTAAAAAATTCATTACAATTAATAAATAATGTAGCTATTGTGAAGCATTTGTCAGTGTTGTGTGTACTCCCTGAAGTAGTTTCCATGTTTGTTTCACTGGTTTTGGATGGAAACTGAATATGTATTTTCCAGATTTTGATTATATATTTTTGTGACTTTGATCACCTCAATGTGGAATTTGGTTACATGATTTTCTTTCCTTGACAAATATAACCTTATTGCAAGGGGGGTGGGGGGGGGGGGAAAAGAAAATAATAATGTAGTTCGTGTCACTGTATTTGTTCTGGTGTTCTTGCAACACCTGTGGGAAGTGCTGCGCATCCAGAATCGGCCTCTTCTCCCATATGAGGACACACACCCACAGATAAGCCTGCCTGTCTACTCATCCGTCGGACTGACGGGAGACTCCATCGATATTTGTTCTGTCAGAATTTGTATTTCTTTGCTTTTCATTGCAAACAAGAAAAGCGAGGTCATGGCTCCTTACAAAACGTTGCCTTTGTTCGGGCAGCTGCAATGGGGTAACATAGTTTTCGGGATACAGAACGACCATCAAGGAAATAAACCATTAATGATTCGGAAATAAGACTAAATTTGGGTGACGTACAACTTATCATTGGTATGACTGTGAAGATTTTTTTCCTTCTATGTTTTAAGCCAAATTTGGTATTGGCAGACAAAGTAATTCCAGAGAAAATGGCAATGTTAAAGTTTACCATGGACACACACACACACACACACACAAGTTTCAAGTTTTAATTATCCTTTCACTCCTACTGGAGTATGGAGGATTACTGCAAAATAATCTTTTCATGCCCAGAACAAACATTTCCAAATACACAACAATGTCACATAAAAGTTGAGAAAACACAAATGTCTTTTAAGTCCAAAAGCATAATTTGGCAACATTTGCAAATCTAATCATCTTACTTACAGCTTAAAATGACTTTTTTGCCTCCTTTGAGCGTATTACAAAAATTAAAAACCAATTTTGGAGACAAATATTTTTTAGGGACATATCTATTTCGTAACTGATCATAATTGGGACATTCCATTATAAAATGAAACTCATCCCCAATCACAGACATGTTACAAACCTTACAAAGCCATAACTCTCGTGGTATGCCTTTGTGTCTCTCTGTTTCTATTTCCAGCTTTTGATCACTACTTCAAAATCTGAAGAGGCTGATAACGTAATTATCAGGCATTTGACTTACATATTTTTCTCTACCAAATCCACTTTTGAAATTTCGATAAAACAAACATTTACTACTCGCCTCTAGAGCATGTCTCCATAGATTTTGAAAACTATCTCTCAAAGCAATGTTGACATTCTTGCAGAAAGATTCCCTCTCACACACACACAGAGACAACTGAACACCAGGCTATAACACACACTCACTTTGTTTACACAAGTGAGTAAAAAATCCTTCTAGACATTACACTGCTGATGAACAGAATTAGTAACATTAAAAAAGATACGCTGAAACCAAATCAAACAAATGTTCTGGTGAAAGTAGTGATGCCTACATACCTGGGCACACCAGCACATTGCACAGCTGGGTCTGGTTGGAGGATCCTTGGCAGGGCTGGCCCTCATTGGCTGGCACAGGGCTGTCACATGACCGTTCACGTGACTGAGTACCCTCACCACACGTAACTGAGCAGGGAGTCCACTTCGACCACAGTCCCCAGCCCCCATCAACTAGTGAGAGAGACAGTGAGAGAGACAGTGAGAGAGTAAGAGATATGTGCTCATAGATCAACATCACTGATGATACATTCTATTAACACAGATGAAGATAAATGGTTATGCATGTTTGCCATGTCAACACTCAGCAAAAAACTCTCTCCAAAACAAAGTGTCATAAACATAATTATGCAGTCATCCAGGTATGACAAGACAGACAAAGCAGTCATCCAGGTATGACAAGACAGACAAAGCATTCATCCAGGTATGACAAGACAGACAAAGCAATCATGGCCCACGTGCGATCCCAACAGACGGGCAACAAAAACAAAGAAAAGGAACAAAGGACCCGGCCAGCCCAGACCTGTGCCGTGTCTTACCAGGACATTCACTGCTGCTGCACACATCTGTTTCACTGTACAACCCACTGCACGGAGCGCCGTTTTGTGGGGCAGGACTGTCACACTGACGGACACGAGTTGTCTCCCCTCCTCCACAGGTGGCGCTGCAGCTGGTCCAGTCACTCCACTCACTCCACTCGCCGTCCACTGTCAACACAGGAGAGGGGAAAGGGGGCAAGTGGTCACTCTGGTTAAATATCAGCCAACAGAGGAGAGGGGAAAGGGGGCAAGTGGTCACTCTGGTTAAATATCAGCCAACAGAGGAGAGGGGAAAGGGGGCAAGTGGTCACTCTGGTTAAATATCAGCCAACAGAGGAGAGGGGAAAGGGGGCAAGTGGTCACTCTGGTTAAACATTAGCTAAGTAATGAAATGAGTCACTGTTCAAAATGCTAGTTAGAACATCTTTTCTTAATTCAAACAGTTTATTGTTGAAATAAATTATCAAAAACGTCTTTGCAGAGTTTCTGTCAATCAGTATCAGTATCAGTAGCTCAAGGAGGCATTACTGCGTTTGGTCAAATCCATATACGCTACACCACATCTGCCAAGCAGATGCCTAACCAGCAGCATAACCCAACGCGCTTATTCAGGCCTTGAGAAAAAATTAAAAAAATAAAAAATAAAAAAATATTTAAAAAAAGAAAAAGAAAAAAAAAGAAAAAAAAGAGAAAATAATAGATAAATACATAAAAATACTACTACTACTACTAATAATAATATTTATAAGGTGCAAAATCATGTTGAAGTCAACTCTAAGCGCACCAAAAAAAGAAAAAGAAAAAAGACAACAATGATAGTAGTAGGCCTCCTTCGGTCATGGCTGACCATGGATAGAGTATATCCGACCTAATGTCTAATTGGGCTGTCTGCTTGGACCAAGCAGCGTCGCCTGTGACTGTAGAGACCGATGCGAGAGAGACAGTCTCTGTTGCAGAGATCACATGTGTAAGCTGATGCTGGTCTGTTGGCTGCCGTCCCTTTTCTGCAAGTTCGCTTTTCTGTTGCAGCAGCTGACAGTTTGTCCTCACCAATCCGTAGCTGATTCTTGAGAGTGCTTCTCCATCTGTTGCGGTCATCTGCAAGGTCCTCCCAGGATCTCAAGCGCTTTCATGTCACGTTTGCAAACGTCTTTGTATCTCTGCTGTAGGCGGCTGATGCTTCTCTGCCCTGTGGCGAGCTCTCCATAAAGGATGTCTTTTGGGATGCGACCATCTTCCATGTGGCGAACGTGGCCCAGACAGCGCAGCCGACGCTGTCTCAGCATGGTATACATGGTCGGGAGGCCAGCGCGAGTCAGGACTTCGGTGTTTGTCACCTTGTCTTGCCAGGAGATGCCGAGTATGCGCCGTAGGCTTCTCAGGTGGAAGGTATTGAGCCTTTTCTCCTGACGAGCATGTGTGGTCCACGCCTCACTGCCATATAGCAAGGTGCTGAGGACACAGGCGTTGTATACAGCCATCCTTGTCTTCATAGTCAGCTTGGGATTTGTCCACACTCTTTGTGTGAGGCGGGCTAGCGTTGTGGCTGCCTTCCCGATCCTCTTGTCGATCTCGGTGTCAAGGGAGAGGTTGTCGGTGATGGTGGACCCAAGGTAAGTGAATTGATGGATGGCTTCAAGCTCGTAGTCATCAATGGTGATGGATGGTGGAGATGGCCTGTCTTGGCCTAGGACATTTGTCTTCTTGAGACTGATGGTCAGACTGAAATCTTTGCTGGCCTGGGAGAAGCGGTCCATTAGTGACTGCAAGTCCCACTGGGTGTGGGTCACAACTGCGGCATCGTCAGCAAAGAGCATGTCTCTGATGAGGGCTTCGTGGACTTTAGTCCTTGCTCTGAGGCGGGCGAGATTGAAGAGCCTGCCATCTGATCTGGTCCTCAGGTAGATCCCTTCTTGCGCTGTGCTGAATCCATGTCTCAGGAGAAGAGCAAAGAAGATTCCAAATAGGGTGGGGGCGAGGGTGGGTGACCATTTGTACTCGGTGAGTGCAGCGCGCTTGGCCTCAATACTGGGAGTCATCTCTGATGATCTGGCCTCAAACCAGTCGTGGGACTTCGCAGTTTTCTTCCCAAATGTGGCTATAGCAATGCAGTGGATGGTGTCTTGTAGTGTTTCCCATCTTTCTGTGGTCTGCAATGCATCAAATTCTCTCTCAAAGGCCTCTGCGAACTGTTCTGCAAGGTCAGGCTGAGACATCTTGCTGACGTCAGTGCGAGAGTTCCCTTGTTTCTTTGAGCAGTGGAACTTCTTTGGTTGCAGTCTGAGCTTGCAGCATACCAGAGTGGTCCGTGTCGCAGTCTGCGCTGTGGTAAGAGCGAGTGTGGAGAAGGTTTTTGATGGCAGCTCGTCTTACTAGGATCAGATCCAGTTGGTGCCAATGTTTTGAGCGCGGGTGCCTCCAGGAGACTTTGTGTTGGGGCTTCGTCCTGAAGAGGGAGTTCATGGCAGGCACAAAAGTCAAGTAGTCGATTTCCGTTCTCCTTCATTTTCCCCACTCCAAAGGAAGTGAGACAGGAGGGCCACAAATCGTTGTCTGCACCCACTCTGGCATTGAAGTCGCCCAGGAGAACAAGTTGTTCTGTCCAGGGGATGTTCCTTATGGTTGATGCGAGATTTTCGTAGAACTCATCCTTGGCATCTGGAGAGGTGGACAGTGTTGGGGCATATGTGCTGACGAGAGTGACACAGCCTTCGGAGGTGTTGAGGCGGAGAGTCAGGAGTCGTTCTGAACCGCCGCTGCCTGGTTCAATCACATTCAGCAGGCTGTTCCTGACTGCAAAGCCTACTCCGTGCTCTCTTGGTGCATCAGAGCTCTTTCCTTGCCAGCAGAAGGTGTAGTCCATCTCCTTTAGTGTTCCTGAGTCAGCCAGCCGTGTTTCCTGCAGAGTGGCAATGTCCACATTTAGTCTCTTCAGCTCGCTGTTTATGACGGCCGTCTTTCTGGCGTCGCTGATGTCTTGCAGGTCTTGGGAGAGCCCAGGCATTGTTCGGACATTCCAACAGGCCAGTTTCATTGTTGATCCGTTTCTTGAAGTTTTCTTTTTGCCTGGTGCGGAAATTAATGACCTGCTTGTCGGATATTCTCCTAATCTTCATACACCCATAGAAGAAAGCAGGTTGTGGCGGGACAGCACCTAATTGGCTGGGGGCTACCCAGCTTGGGTGGGCGGTAGCTGTCCAGTGGGACGCAAAAGTCCCTCCCACCATCAAAAGCAACCCATGGTGTCAGCTCTACGCCAATTGAGCGCTAACTTATAACCGGGAACTGTTGTTTCACGTGTTGTTCTGACACTAGTGCTAGTAGCGAAGCTGGAGTGTCCTCTCCAGGTTGTAGGTGCAAGGTGTTTTGGATGGATGGACGGATATAAACCTGGGCAATGTAATATGGAAGACAGGCTGTTGCCCATGCAGCTTGTCCCCCCTCTCCACCTCGCTGACAGATCCAAAGGAACAGCAAGGCTGTTACGTTTTGGTGCCAACGCGGCCATAGGAGCTGCCGGAAAGTGACAAAGTTTGCCATCCAACCGCCTTAGGGGCCCCGCACCGGATTTTCTGTCAGGGTTTACTCCCTTAGCTAGGTGGCCACAGGTAGCTCTCCAGAGCTGGTGCCCTTTGATGGGTCATTTAATTCCACCAGGGTGTATAGCCACCCTCCTCACCATCCTCCTGAGAGGACTGGTGGGGGTGCTGGTTTAGTCGCCAGCAATTCAACCCTGTGACAGGTAGTACTGGGATCCAGGTTACCAGTAGCAGATATATCTATCTGACCTGACCTCAACAATGATGAAAAAAAAGCAAATAAATGTAAAACATACAGACACTATAATGGAGTCTCCCGTCGGACCGACGGTTGAGTAGACAGGCAGGCTTATCTGTGGGTGTGTGTCCTCATATGGGAGAAGAGGCTGATTCTGGATGCGCAGCACTTCCCACAGGTGTTGCAAGGGAAAACATCTCCAGAAGTTGAGCCCTGCTTCCTTCACTCACGTTTCTCCTTAATGGCCAGCGTTCTCTTGTTTTCAAACGTCTTTATGCCACTAGAGCACAGCATCCTCCAGCGACAGTGGTCAAGGGCATCAGTTTCCCAGGAAGCGATGTCTATGTCTCAGGCTTTGAGGTTTGTCTTCAAGGTGTCCTTGAAGCGCTTGCAGGGTCTTCCAAGTTTGCGGTGGCCTTCCTTCAGTTGGCCATACAAGAGCATCTTCGGGATCCTGCTGTCTGTCATGCGGACAACGTGTCCTGTCCAGCATAATTGGCACTGGATCAGCAGGCCGCTCCTCTCTAGGACCTGGAGGTTGGAGACCCTGTCTTGCCACTTTATGCCGAGGATCTTTTGTAGGCATCACTGGTGAAACTGCTCAAGTTGTTGAATGTGACGGCGATACGTCGTGCATGTTTCACAACAATACAACAAGGTGGTCAGCACAACAGCTCTGTAGGTTTTGATTTTGGTGCTGAGCCTGATGCCTTTGTTGTTCCACAGCCTGTAGTTGAGTCTGTCAAAGGCGGAGCTGGCCTTAGCGATGCGCAGCGTCACTTCTGCATCAAGGGTTCTGTTGCTGCATAGGGTTCTGCCCAGGTAGCAAAACTTGTCGACTGACTTGATCTCTGTGTCACTGATCTTGATTGCAGGTGGGAGGGAGGCACTGGCGTTCTGTGAGCTAGCTGGTTGGTACATGGACTCGGTCTTGCTGAGGCTGATGGTGAGTCCAAAGCGCCTGCAGGAGGTTGAGAACCTGTCCATAATGAACTGCATGTCCTCATGGGAGTGTGCAGCAAGCACGCAGTCATCAGCGAAGAGGAACTCTCTCAACAGTGCCTCAAACACCCTAGACCTGGCGTGGAGTCACCACAAGTTGAAAAGTCTGCCATCTGTGCAGTCTTGGAAGGCGTCAATCAGCATGGCAGAGAAGAGAATGGAGAACAGTGTGGGTGCCAGGACGCAGCCCTGCTTCACTCCATTTACCACAGGGAACATATCCGACATGTCATTATTTTCCTGTACTCTCACCTGCATGCCGTTGTGGAATGACGCAATCAGCTGGATCAGGCTCTCTGGGCAGCTGAACTTTAGGAGGATCTTCCACAGATCACGGTGGTTCACCATGTTGAAGGCCTTAGTCAAGTCTACAAAGACCATGTGGAGCTCCTTGTTCTGCTCACGGCACTTCTTTTGCATCTGGCGTACGGCAAACACCATGTCACATGTTCCCCTGCCTGAGCAGAAGCCGCACTGTGCTTCAGGGATGACTGTGTTGGAGGCATGGTCAACCAGTCTGTTCAGTATGATGCGGGCGAAGATCTTGCCAGCGATGCAGAGGAGAGAGATTCCACAGTGGTTATCGCAGGATGTTTTGTCTCCCTTCCGTTTGTAAATGTGGACAATTGAAGCATCCTTGAAATCCTGGGGGACCTCCCCTCTCTCCCAGATACACGAACAGGGCGACAGCTTGTCTGTCAGCACCTCGCCTCCATACTTGTAGATGTCAGCCTGGATTCCATCCACTCCTGGTGCTTTTCCTGACTTTGCACTCCAAGCGCACCAAAAAAAAGAAAGAAAAAAAAAGATGAAAAAAAGACAACAATGATGATAAATAAACAAATAAATGTAAAACATGCAGACAGGGAGAGGGGCATGAGCAACAGACAGGGAGAGGGGGAGCAACAGACAGGGAGGGGGGCAGGGGGAGCAACAGACAGGGAGAGGGGGAGCAACAGACAGGGAGAGGGGGAGCAACAGACAGGGAGAGGAGAATGGGGAGCAACAGACAGGGAGAGGGGGAGCAACAGACAGGGAGAGGGGCATGAGCAACAGACAGGGAGAGGAGAATGGGGAGCAACAGACAGGGAGAGGGGGAGCAACAGACAGGGAGAGGGGGAGCAACAGACAGGGAGAGGGGGAGCAACAGACAGGGAGAGGAGAATGGGGAGCAACAGACAGGGAGAGGGGGAGCAACAGACAGGGAGAGGGGCATGAGCAACAGACAGGGAGAGGGGGAGCAACAGACAGGGAGAGGGGGAGCAACAGACAGGGAGAGGGGCATGGGGAGCAACAGACAGGGAGAGGGGGAGCAACAGACAGGGAGAGGGGGAGCAACAGACAGGGAGAGGGGGAGCAACAGACAGGGAGAGGGGGAGCAACAGACAGGGAGAGGGGAATGGGGAGCAACAGACAGGGAGAGGGGCAGGGGGAGCAACAGACAGGGAGAGGGGGAGCAACAGACAGGGAGAGGGGGAGCAACAGACAGGGAGAGGGGGATGGGGAGCAACAGACAGGGAGAGGGGGAGCAACAGACAGGGAGAGGGGGAGCAACAGACAGGGAGGGGGGCAGGGGGAGCAACAGACAGGGAGAGGGGAATGGGGAGCAACAGACAGGGAGAGGGGGAGCAACAGACAGGGAGAGGGGGAGCAACAGACAGGGAGAGGGGCAGGGGGAGCAACAGACAGGGAGGGGGGCAGGGGGAGCAACAGACAGGGAGAGGGGAATGGGGAGCAACAGACAGGGAGAGGGGGAGCAACAGACAGGGAGGGGGGCAGGGGGAGCAACAGACAGGGAGAGGGGCATGAGCAACAGACAGGGAGAGGGGGAGCAACAGACAGGGAGAGGGGCAGGGGGAGCAACAGACAGGGAGAGGGGCAGGGGGAGCAACAGACAGGGAGAGGGGCATGGGGAGCAACAGACAGGGAGAGGGGCATGGGGAGCAACAGACAGGGAGAGGAGAATGGGGAGCAACAGACAGGGAGAGGGGGAGCAACAGACAGGGAGAGGGGGAGCAACAGACAGGGAGAGGGGGAGCAACAGACAGGGAGAGGGGGAGCAACAGACAGGGAGAGGGGCATGGGGAGCAACAGACAGGGAGAGGGGGAGCAACAGACAGGGAGAGGGGCAGGGGGGAGCAACAGACAGGGAGAGGGGGAGCAACAGACAGGGAGAGGGGCAGGGGGAGCAACAGACAGGGAGAGGGGGAGCAACAGACAGGGAGAGGGGCAGGGTGAGCAACAGACAGGGAGAGGAGAATGGGGAGCAACAGACAGGGAGAGGGGCAGGGGGAGCAACAGACAGGGAGAGGGGGAGCAACAGACAGGGAGAGGGGCATGGGGAGCAACAGACAGGGAGAGGGGCATGGAACCTGAGCACACGGCCTCCCCACAGTGCTGTGTCTCTGTGGCTGGACCACTGCAGTTGTTGCCGCCATTGGACGGTGCTGGGTTAGTGCAGGGGCGCTGACGGTGTTGTTGTCCTTGACAGGTGTGGGAACAGGGCGACCAGTCCTCCCACTCTCCCCAACCCCCGTGCACTGTCCACAGAGAGAGAGAGAGAGAGAGAGAGAGAGAGAGAGAGAGAGAAATCAAATCAAATCAAATCAAATCAAATCAAATCAAATCAAATTATGGTGCTTAGAGCCTCGCCGACCACTAAAGCCATCTCAAGGCTATTGCCATGTTGGTACCTACTTCAAGTCAAGGGTAAAAAAAAATACAATAAAAACTAATCACCACTTTAAACTTTCCACTCAAAGTTTAAAAACCTTCCATAATTTAAAACCAGAGAGAAAGAGAGAGATTCAAAAAATTTATTACTCAAGGATAAAGATTTTAGGCATCACTTTCCAATCTGTCCTTATGACAACAATAACAACATTAACGATAACGACACAACAATAATAATTTTGTTAATACTGCTACATCTACTGCTACTACTACAAATAATAATCACCATCATTATCATTAACATCGTAAAAAGTAATAAAACGAACGCATTCACACATTCATATCCATAAACATGCACACACTCTCTCCACCCAACACACACACTTATGCACATACAGAAACATGACCGAAGTGAGAAACAAATAGCGGACGAAAAGAGAACAGAGAAACACAACTTTATCATTGTACATATACACAAGTGATTAATTTGCTGATGCAGATGTTACAGAGAGAGAGAGAGAGAGAAAGAGAGTCAAAGACTCAAAGTTTAATGTTAAACATTCGGCCTGCAAACTTTTGAGGTGTACATACTCACACATGATCGCAGAAGAGAGAGAGAGAGAGAGAGAGAGAGAGAGAGACAGACAGACAGACAGACAGACAGAGACAGAGATAGAGACGCTTTGATGTTTTACTGTCATTGTACAGTCCTTGTGACAGGGGTACCAATACATTTTCAAGAGACATAAGATCAAACAAACAAACACAATATAAATCAATACTCTCAACACACACACACAAATAATGCAAATACAGAAAGTGAGACAAACATAAAACAGCCGATAAGATCTGTCTGCATGACTATCTATGATGAATAAACATTCTTGCATACACATACACACATTCATGTGCATCTATCAAATTCTTATCCAATGACATATCCTTCTTTTTTTTAATACTGCAAATGAGTAATAACAGTCACAGCGTAATTTGGTAAGATTGCTTTTTGTTTAGTGTTTTTTCATATTTCGGCATCTGAACTTCTGTTCATCAATTTCTTTCCAAAATCCCATGCTGTTAAAGAGAGGCTCTGACTCTGAATAGTTATTTTCTTCTGCAACAGTTTCCTCCCGAGCCATATTTTCAAAGGAATTAAAGACAGCAAAAAAGTGATTGTACCACTGCTGCAAACTAATTTCTGTGTATACAAAAGCTTTTCTGTTTTCTGACCTAACTGTTGACCAGAATGATTTTGGATCTTTGATAGAATCTTTTACCTCTTGTACCTTTTTTTCTCTCTTCATTTTCACGTTTCTGAGATCTTCTTGAAGTGATATAATCTGTCCTTGCCTTTACATAATTTTCTGTGTTCATTTTGATTTAGTTTAGTTTTACATCTTTGAAATCTTTTAAGAAGTGTTTTGACAACCCCTTTCTTCTGTTGACATTCATTATCAAACCAGTTGTTAAATTGTTTCTTCCCTTTCCCCACTACACGAAAGATACATGCTGCAGCCCCATATAATGCACCAACAAAAATGTCTATACACTTATCTATTTCAACACCTAACATCTGGAATGCTTTAGTCAAACATTCACTAAATTCCTCAGAATCAAGCTTTATATATATAATTATATATAATTTTTGTGTGCATTCTCCTCTGACCAAATTATTCTTTCTTCACTCTCTTGTGTTGACGTGTACGTTTTCTTTTTACCAAGTGTATGTTTTCTTTTACCAAAGTTATTTTCCCATTGCATTTCATCAAGTCAGTGCCAGGAGTTTAAACAATCCCCAACACGCAGATTACAATTCTTGAACAAAATTATCAGTCACACTGCAGCCATGAGCAGATACATATGTACCTTGTGAAATGGAGAGAGTTACCACCCTTTACTATTTGTTAATCTCTATTGTCTGGTTTGCCTGCTTCATCCATGCAGTCCCTTCAGCGCATACAAAACTCTGCTGCCCGACTCGTCCTCAGAAAGAAAAGATCTGAGCACATCACTCCTCTTTTACAACATCTCCACTGGCTCCCTGTCTCACACAGAATAAGGTACAAGATCAGCACTGTATGTTATAAATGTATTCACAAATCTGCCCCTTCCTATCTCTGTGGCTGCCTTCACCTCTACACTCCATCTCTCTACGATCAGCTTCGCATTCACTCTGTTTATGCATACCCAGATTCAAACACTCTACTGTTGGCCGCCGTTCTTTCTCTGTCTCTGGACCATACAGTTGGAATGAACTTCCTCTTTCGCTTTTTCAAGTCTCTGCACTCAGCTCCTTCAAGTCTGGCCTTAAAACCCACCTCTTCCCAAAATAGCCTCCCTTCCCTGCCTCTTCCTTGTCTTCAGTTTCTCCAGTTTAGAGTTATGCATGCGTGTAAATGACTGGTGTGAAAGTGTTTTGATTTGTCTCTGCAAAAGATTCAGCACTATATAAATAATAATTTATCATCATTATTGTTATCATTATCATAATCTGTCCGTCTATCTTTTCTTTGGATACTGTGTTGTCAGGAATGCGATTTTTAAAAATCTTTTATTCCCCTCTCAGGTTGTTATCATTTGGTCTTCACAGGTCTCACTGCTGATTTTGATACCACTCAAAATCCATCACTTTCTTTTCGTGTGTCTTTGAGAGACATGTTGCTAACAAACAAGAGGTCACTGCCAAAGTACACACACACTCACCTCCCTTTCCAGAAGCCACTGACCTATCAGTACTCAGTGATGAATCCAACACTCAATGCTTGCTTCCCACATTATGCATTCAAGTAGATGAAGCTACTTTCTCTTCCTTTTGGAAAAAAGAGACAATACTTCTTACCTATTTGTCTATCTTAATCTATCTAAATGTCTGTCTGTCTTTCTGTTTGTCTCTATCTATTTGTCTGTCTATCCAAACCTCAATGCATCAGACCCAACCTTCATATCATTTCCACAGTCATCCCACCCCCTACCTTTGTCCAGCTGACAGAACTGCCCAGCATTGTCCTCCAGACAGTCACAGGTGTAGTTGAGGCCAGCGGGCACGCACAGTGCACCATTCTGACACTGGTGCTGGTAGCAGGCATCGGGAGGTACCTGCAGGACGCAACACGAGATGCCAGAGTGCGGCACAACAAACATGACAGGATGTACACAAAGGTACAGTTCAGCAGGGCACTGCAAAGTGATAGCTCCCCACCCATACATGCACCAAAAACCCAAACCCCGACACAACAGCCAGAGAGACTGCGTTGTCTGTGGCAGGAAATGTTAAAGACACTGGCTCTCAACATTCAATTCATCCATATCACAGCCAGTCACACACAATTCAAGAAGCACACATCCTCCTACACAATAATCTTTTGTAACAAACACTCATATCCCTCTGCAAAATGGGAGTTTAAAGGTGATTCAATAGTCTGAAGATGTTACCAGAGTCTGAATGTGTTTCCAGTGTCTAAAGGTGATTCTAGAGTGTAAAGATGTTTTCAGAGTCTAAAGATATTGCCAGATTAGAGGTATTTGCAGAGTCTGCAGGTGTTTGCAGAGTCTAAAGGTAATAATTCCAGAGCCTAAAGGTGTTTCTAAAGTCTACAGGTGATTGCTGTCTAGGTGAATCTAGAGTGATACAGGTATTTCCAGAGTGTACAGGTGATAGTAGTGTCTCACCTGGCAGGTGTGGTCAGACCAGCCATTCAGACAGTGACAGAGGAAGCCGGCACGTTGGTTCTCACACACGCCGTGAAGTCCACACGGGGAGCTCTGACACTCGTCCACCGCTACATGCACACAGCAAGAAACAGGGTTGATAACTCATATATACTTGTCCAGCGCTACATGCACACAGCAAGAAACAGGGTTGATAACTCATATATACTTGTCCACCGCTGCATGCAACCATTATGATGATGATAGTAGTGATGATGATCATGATAGTGATGATGGTGATGATGAGGTGAGTGGGGAGGTGGTGGTGGTGGTGGCGGTGATATGTTGATGATGGTGGTGATGGTGATGGTGATGATGGTGATAATGACGATGACGATAGTGATGATGATTATGATAATGATGATGATGTCCCTGCTATTCTGCTTTCACTCCGCAAGACCTACATATCTTTCTGACCTTATCAGTGTTTACACTCCCTCAAGAGACTGTTACCTTTTGAAACTTTGTGTCAATACAAAAACCTATGGTGAACGTTCTTTCTTCTTTGCTGCTCCTCACATCTGGAACAACCTTCCTCATCATATCCGTGCATGTGACTCTATTTCTGCTTTTCGCTCATCACTAAAAACTCATCTTTTTAAAACCTATCTGTAAGTACTCTCAGCTTCCATTTCTCCAACACCATCCATATCAGTTCACTTTGGATGTATGTAGGGTGGGAAAGGGAGAGTGTGAGTGTGAGTGTGTGTGTGTGTGTGTGTGTGGGGGGGGGGGGAGGGGTTTTTGAGAAAGAGTGGTCATGAATGTTTTATGTAACTTGTAATATTTTTCTTTCATGTAAAACGCCTTGAGCTTTTAGAGAGAAAGGGCGCTATATAAATGTACATTATTATTATGACCAAACACTAACCATCACAGGTACTAGGCATGAGGATGGCACTGGGCCGTGGCAACCAGGTGAAGACGTTGTCTTCCAGGTGTGGGGTGCAGGAGGAATTCAGGGCCTGTAACTCTTCCTCACCCCACGCTCTTCGCTCAGCATGCTCACCCGACAGCAGTGCTGCACAATGTAAACCACACACATGACAGCAGTGCTGCACAATGTAAACCACACACATGACAGCAGTGCTGCACAATGTAAACCACACACATGACAGCAGTGCTGCACAATGTAAATCACACACACGGCAGCAGTGCTGCACAATGTAAACCACACACATGACAGCAGTGCTGCACAATGTAAACCACACACATGACAGCAGTGCTGCACAATGTAAACCACACACATGACAGCAGTGCTGCACAATGTAAACCACACACATGACAGCAGTGCTGCACAATGTAAACCACACATGACAGCAGTGCTGCACAATGTAAACCACACACATGACAGCAGTGCTGCACAATGTAAACCACACACACGGCAGCAGTGCTGCACAATGTAAACCACACACATGACAGCAGTGCTGCACAATGTAAACCACACACATGACAGCAGTGCTGCACAATGTAAACCACACACATGACAGCAGAGCTGCACAATGTAAACCACACATGACAGCAGTGCTGCACAATGTAAATCACACACACGGCAGCAGTGCTGCACAATGTAAACCACACACATGACAGCAGTGCTGCACAATGTAAACCACACACATGACAGCAGTGCTGCACAATGTAAACCACACACACGACAGCAGTGCTGCACAATGTAAACCACACACACATGACAGCAGTGCTGCACAATGTAAACCACACCTGACAGCAGTGCTGCACAATGTAAACCACACATGACAGCAGTGCTGCACAATGTAAACCACACATGACAGCAGTGCTGCACAATGTAAACCACACACACGACAGCAGTGCTGCACAATGTAAACCACACACACGACAGCAGTGCTGCACAATGTAAACCACACACACATGACAGCAGTGCTGCACAATGTAAACCACACCTGACAGCAGTGCTGCACAATGTAAACCACACATGACAGCAGTGCTGCACAATGTAAACCACACATGACAGCAGTGCTGCACAATGTAAACCACACACACGACAGCAGTGCTGCACAATGTAAACCACACACACGACAGCAGTGCTGCACAATGTAAACCACACACATGACAGCAGTGCTGCACAATGTAAACCACACACATGACAGCAGTGCTGCACAATGTAAACCACACACACGACAGCAGTGCTGCACAATGTAAATCACACACATGACAGCAGTGCTGCACAATGTAAACCACACACACGACAGCAGTGCTGCACAATGTAAACCACACACATGACAGCAGTGCTGCACAATGTAAATCACACACATGACAGCAGTGCTGCACAATGTAAACCACACATGACAGCAGTGCTGCACAATGTAAATCACACACCTGACAGCAGTGCTGCACAATGTAAACCACACACATGACAGCAGTGCTGCACAATGTAAACCACACACACGACAGCAGTGCTGCACAATGTAAACCACACACACGACAGCAGTGCTGCACAATGTAAATCACACACATGACAGCAGTGCTGCACAATGTAAACCACACACACGACAGCAGTGCTGCACAATGTAAACCACACACACGACAGCAGTGCTGCACAATGTAAACCACACACACGACAGCAGTGCTGCACAATGTAAATCACACACATGACAGCAGTGCTGCACAATGTAAACCACACACACGACAGCAGTGCTGCACAATGTAAACCACACACATGACAGCAGTGCTGCACAATGTAAATCACACACATGACAGCAGTGCTGCACAATGTAAATCACACACCTGACAGCAGTGCTGCACAATGTAAACCACACACATGACAGCAGTGCTGCACAATGTAAACCACACACATGACAGCAGTGCTGCACAATGTAAATCACACACATGACAGCAGTGCTGCACAATGTAAACCACACATGACAGCAGTGCTGCACAATGTAAATCACACACATGACAGCAGTGCTGCACAATGTAAACCACACACATGACAGCAGTGCTGCACAATGTAAATCACACACATGACAGCAGTGCTGCACAATGTAAACCACACATGACAGCAGTGCTGCACAATGTAAATCACACACCTGACAGCAGTGCTGCACAATGTAAATCACACACATGACAGCAGTGCTGCACAATGTAAATCACACACATGACAGCAGTGCTGCACAATGTAAATCACACACCTGACAGCAGTGCTGCACAATGTAAATCACACACATGACAGCAGTGCTGCACAATGTAAATCACACACCTGACAGCAGTGCTGCACAATGTAAATCACACACATGACAGCAGTGCTGCACAATGTAAATCACACACCTGACAGCAGTGCTGCACAATGTAAATCACACACATGACAGCAGTGCTGCACAATGTAAATCACACACCTGACAGCAGTGCTGCACAATGTAAACCACACACGACAGCAGTGCTGCACAATGTAAACCACACACATGACAGCAGTGCTGCACAATGTAAACCACACATGACAGCAGTGCTGCACAATGTAAACCACACACATGACAGCAGTGCTGCACAATGTAAACCACACACATGACAGCAGTGCTGCACAATGTAAACCACACATGACAGCAGTGCTGCACAATGTAAACCACACACATGACAGCAGTGCTGCACAATGTAAACCACACACATGACAGCAGTGCTGCACAATGTAAACCACACATGACAGCAGTGCTGCACAATGTAAACCACACATGACAGCAGTGCTGCACAATGTAAACCACACATGACAGCAGTGCTGCACAATGTAAACCACACACATGACAGCAGTGCTGCACAATGTAAACCACACATGACAGCAGTGCTGCACAATGTAAACCACACACATGACAGCAGTGCTGCACAATGTAAACCACACACATGACAGCAGTGCTTCACAATGTAAACCACACACACGACAGCAGTGCTGCACAATGTAAACCACACACATGACAGCAGAGCTGCACAATGTAAACCACACACATGACAGCAGTGCTGCACAATGTAAACCACACATGACAGCAGTGCTGCACAATGTAAACCACACACATGACAGCAGTGCTGCACAATGTAAACCACACATGACAGCAGTGCTGCACAATGTAAACCACACACATGACAGCAGTGCTGCACAATGTAAACCACACATGACAGCAGTGCTGCACAATGTAAACCACACACACGACAGCAGTGCTGCACAATGTAAACCACACATGACAGCAGTGCTGCACAATGTAAACCACACACATGACAGCAGTGCTGCACAATGTAAACCACACATGACAGCAGTGCTGCACAATGTAAACCACACACATGACAGCAGTGCTGCACAATGTAAACCACACATGACAGCAGTGCTGCACAATGTAAACCACACACATGACAGCAGTGCTGCACAACGTAAACCACACATGACAGCAGTGCTGCACAATGTAAACCACACATGACAGCAGTGCTGCACAATGTAAATCACACATGACAGCAGTGCTGCACAATGTAAATCACACACGACAGCAGTGCTGCACAATGTAAACCACACACGACAGCAGTGCTGCACAATGTAAACCACACATGACAGCAGTGCTGCACAATGTAAACCACACACACGACAGCAGTGCTGCACAATGTAAACCACACATGACAGCAGTGCTGCACAATGTAAATCACACACCCGACAGCAGTGCTGCACAATGTAAATCACACACACGACAGCAGAGCTGCACAATATAAATCACACACATGACAGCAGTGCTGCACAATGTAAACCACACATGACAGCAGTGCTGCACAATGTAAACCACACATGACAGCAGTGCTGCACAATGTAAACCACACATGACAGCAGTGCTGCACAATGTAAACCACACATGACAGCAGTGCTGCACAATGTAAATCACACACCCGACAGCAGTGCTGCACAATGTAAATCACACACACGACAGCAGAGCTGCACAATATAAATCACACACATGACAGCAGTGCTGCACAATGTAAACCACACACACGACAGCAGAGCTGCACAATGTAAATCACACACACGACAGCAGAGCTGCACAATGTAAACCACACACACGACAGCAGAGCTGCACAATGTAAATCACACACATGACAGCAGTGCTGCACAATGTAAACCACACATGACAGCAGTGCTGCACAATGTAAATCACACACCCGACAGCAGAGCTGCACAATGTAAACCACACACACGACAGCAGTGCTGCACAATGTAAACCACACATGACAGCAGTGCTGCACAATGTAAACCACACACACGACAGCAGTGCTGCACAATGTAAACCACACACACGACAGCAGTGCTGCACAATGTAAATCACACATGACAGCAGTGCTGCACAATGTAAACCACACACACGACAGCAGAGCTGCACAATGTAAACCACACACACGACAGCAGTGCTGCACAATGTAAATCACACACAACAGCAGTGCTGCACAATGTAAACCACACACATGACAGCAGTGCTGCACAATGTAAACCACACACACGGCAGCAGTGCTGCACAATGTAAACCACACACACGACAGCAGTGCTGCACAATGTAAACCACACATGACAGCAGTGCTGCACAATGTAAACCACACATCTGACAGCAGTGCTGTACAATGTAAACCACACATCTGACAGCAGTGCTGCACAATGTAAACCACGCACACACGAGCTCGTACACTGACATGAAATGGTTTTATACATACACACTTGCTTGCCCTCAAACAAAGTCACAAACATAAACCAGAAGCAATGTCTTTTGGCTCACAAGTTACTCCTGCTGCACAACCTATGATGCCGACAATGGAGGAGGTGGGGTCAGATGGGGCTTGGTGGTTAAAGTCTTAACTCCCGAGAGCAAGGTTTCGGTTCTAGCTCCGCCCCTTTTCTCTGCATTCAAATTTTGTATTACGTGTAGCTGACACATTTTGTACTTTCCAAAGTCAATTCAGGTCTAGATTGGAAGCTGCTAGGCAAATCTCGCTCTCTGCCATAAATGAAGCCAAACCGTAGCTTTATTAGGCTTTTATTTTGAATAAACCTTCACCGACGTCACAGTGTCAGACTCTGGTGAGAAACTGGCTTGATTCAAATCGCCCGCCATTTATAGTCCGGTTCAGGCTTTAACTACATGACTGTCAGCACAGAGGTGTCAAAAGAGTGCAGCGACTCAGCAGATCTGAAAGATACGGCAGGGTACTGTTGTGGTAGACACTGAAAGCAAAGACAATCAATTTGGTTTTGATTTCTTTCTTTAAAGGAAGCCGGTGAAGTAAACACAGATGGACAAAGAAAACAATACAAAGAAAGGGGTACTGAACTTTATATACTTATTGGATTCATTTTTTAATCTATTAGTGCCTGCCTGCGTTTTAGGTGAGCATGAAACATGAACAATCATGAACATTCAAAGGTGAACATCAACACAAACAGCGAATGAAGTTGTCGTCCAGGTTGGAGACTGAGCACAGGGCTAACAACGCCCCAGGAAAAAAGCTTTGTCACGGAAACAGCCATAAAAGATAGCAACACTGTGTGTGACAGGCCTTCAGAGTGATCAGCAGTGAATAAATGAATGACACTGTACTGGTGCAAGCAGAAAGGATAGCCACTGACAGGAAGATGGTAGTACTTAACGCCAAATCCAAGATAGGAATCTGGAACGTGTTAACCATGAATGATACAGGGAAACTGGCCAAAGTGACAAGGGATGTTCATCAAGTATTTCCCCAGATTTACTTCCGCTTATTGTAGGAAGCAGAAATTGCACAGTTATAGTAATACATATCTCTATAGTTCATGTGGTAATTTGCATTTCTGAACCTTTACCACTTTCTCTTTTACAGGTGCAGTGGTGGAGTGAGGTGTGATAATGGAGCTGGCTGAATGCACAGTGGTCAATTTCTGTACTTGAAAAGCTGCACACCAAGGGAGACGTTTGATAAGATGAAAGAGATTTATGGGTAGGACACCCCATTGTATGATGTAGTCAAGCACTGGCATCGTCAGTGTGGTCTGGTTGGACATCGTTGGAAATGGCTCCCATTCCTGGACGACCACAGTCCGCCATTGATGAAGACACCGTCCAGCAAGTGGAGGCCGCCATTCTGGAGGATCGCCGCATAACCGTTTGCCAACTAACCGAAGATGTGAAGATCTGTGTGGGGTCTGTGGAAAAAAATCATCCATGACCGTTTGCACATGCGGAAGTTGTCTGCACGATAGATTCTCTGGTTGCTCACAACTTTCCAGAAGCATAAAAAAGTCACGTGCTCCCAGGTTCTCCCATGGATTTCCTGGCAAAGTTTACCACTATTACCGGGACATACCACACTTCATTGTTGCAGAAACTGAGAGAGGCCATTGAATGTGGCATGCTGACCAAAGGTGTCCGCCTCCTGCAAGACAACGCCCCCGTTCACAACTCGCATGTTGCTCAGAACGAAGCACGATCCTGTGGCTATGATATCCTTCCTCACCCCCTTACTTTCCTGACCTCGCACCATCTGACTCCCACCTCTTTCCAACCATTAATTTTGAAGGGCAAGCACTTCCCAGACAATGAAACGCTTATTTCAGAGGTCAAGTTGTGGCTTGTGGCGCAAGCTGCAGTCTTCTACAGGTGAGGTTTACACAGCTACATAAAGTGATGGGTGAAGTGCATCACCCTTGGCGGTACATTTGTAGAGAAAGACAAATTACTGTGCCAAGTTCCGTTCCTCTCAGTCCATGCTAAGTGGGTCAGGGGAAATCTCTAAAGAAATTCCTGGTACTTTAGAGATGAGAAGCTACGATCTACACATTCTAATCACCAATGCAAGCAGATGGACATGATCAGCTAGATACAAAATCAACACAGGAGAAACAGTGCTCAACACAGGAAGAGACGGCAACCAGGAGAAGCCATCTTCTTGAAGAAAGAACAGAGAAATGTCACATGGAGTGGAAAGTTTGTCAACAACAGACTCATAAAGAGTAGGGTGAAAGTGAAACACTTCAACACCACCATCATCCCGCGTTATGCTCCGACATGCTCCAACAAAGGAAAGTGACGAAGAATCCAAGGATGCATTGTGTGAGCAGTTGCAAGCTGAACTGGAAGACACACCAAGTCACAATGCGAAAATTGGATGAGAAGTCATGGGGAAAAGAGGAAAGAAGCACAGTAATCACACTGTTGAAGTTAATCCCACACGCTACACCTTACTCTCCCTCAGCTGACGACGTCCTGCACAATGATTGTGAACATGGGGTAGGTGGTAATCTAAAGCCACACCTCTGATGTCATTGACGACAGAAGGAAAAGGTGCTGCAGAAGGCACGGACAGAAGATGGTTGTGTGTGTAAGACACAGGGGGAGAAAGCACAGTAAGCATGGGCCTGTGGTACAGGTTGACCAGGTATATAGCATGGGCCAGTAGTACAGGTTGACCAGGTATATAGCATGGGCCTGTAGTACAGGTTGACCAGGTATATAGCATGGGCCTGTGGTACAGGTTGACCAGGTATATAGCATGGGTCTGTAGTACAGGTTGACCAGGTATATAGCATGGGCCAGTAGTACAGGTTGACCAGGTATATAGCATGGGCCTGTGGTACAGGTTGACCAGGTATATAGCATGGGCCTGTGGTACAGGTTGACCAGGTATATAGCATGGGCCAGTAGTACAGGTTGACCAGGTATATAGCATGGGTCTGTAGTACAGGTTGACCAGGTATATAGCATGGGCCTGTAGTACAGGTTGACTAGGTATATAGCATGGGCCTGTAGTACAGGTTGACCAGGTATATAGCATGGGCCTGTAGTACAGGTTGACCAGGTATATAGCATGGGTCTGTAGTACAGGTTGACCAGGTATATAGCATGGGCCTGTAGTACAGGTTGACCAGGTATATAGCATGGGTCTGTAGTACAGGTTGACCAGGTATATAGCATGGGCCTGTAGTACAGGTTGACCAGGTATATAGCATGGGTCTGTAGTACAGGTTGACCAGGTATATAGCATGGGTCTGTAGTACAGGTTGACCAGGTATATAGCATGGGCCTGTAGTACAGGTTGACCAGGTATATAGCATGGGTCTGTAGTACAGGTTGACCAGGTATATAGCATGGGCCTGTAGTACAGGTTGACCAGGTATATAGCATGGGCCTGTAGTACAGGTTGACCAGGTATATAGCATGGGTCTGTAGTACAGGTTGACCAGGTATATAGCATGGGCCTGTAGTACAGGTTGACCAGGTATATAGCATGGGTCTGTAGTACAGGTTGACCAGGTATATAGCATGGGCCTGTAGTACAGGTTGACCAGGTATATAGCATGGGTCTGTAGTACAGGTTGACCAGGTATATAGCATGGGCCTGTAGTACAGGTTGACCAGGTATATAGCATGGGTCTGTAGTACAGGTTGACCAGGTATATAGCATGGGCCTGTAGTACAGGTTGACCAGGTATATAGCATGGGCCTGTAGTACAGGTTGACCAGGTATATAGCATGGGCCTGTAGTACAGGTTGACCAGGTATATAGCATGGGCCTGTAGTACAGGTTGACCAGGTATATAGCATGGGCCTGTAGTACAGGTTGACCAGGTATGTAGCATGGGTCTGTAGTACAGGTTGACCAGGTATATAGCATGGGCCTGTAGTACAGGTTGACCAGGTATATAGCATGGGTCTGTAGTACAGGTTGACCAGGTATATAGCATGGGCCTGTAGTACAGGTTGACCAGGTATATAGCATGGGTCTGTAGTACAGGTTGACCAGGTATATAGCATGGGCCTGTAGTACAGGTTGACCAGGTATATAGCATGGGCCTGTAGTACAGGTTGACCAGGTATATAGCATGGGTCTGTAGTACAGGTTGACCAGGTATATAGCATCGGCCTGTAGTACAGGTTGACCAAGTATATAGCATGGGCCTGTAGTACAGGTTGACCAGGTATATAGCATGGGTCTGTAGTACAGGTTGACCAGGTATATAGCATGGGCCTGTAGTACAGGTTGACCAGGTATATAGCATGGGCCTGTAGTACAGGTTGACCAGGTATATAGCATAGGTCTGTAGTACAGGTTGACCAGGTATATAGCATGGGTCTGTAGTACAGGTTGACCAGGTATATAGCATGGGTCTGTAGTACAGGTTGACCAGGTATATAGCATGGGCCTGTAGTACAGGTTGACCAGGTATATAGCATGGGTCTGTAGTACAGGTTGACTAGGTATATAGCATGGGTCTGTAGTACAGGTTGACCAGGTATATAGCATGGGCTTGTAGTACAGGTTGACCAGGTATATAGCATGGGCCTGTAGTACAGGTTGACCAGATATATAGCATGGGTCTGTAGTACAGGTTGACCAGGTATATAGCATGGGTCTGTAGTACAGGTTGACCAGGTATATAGCATGGGTCTGTAGTACAGGTTGACCAGGTATATAAGGAAACGGCTGCAAGTGGGACATGAGTTAGTGCAAAAATGGTGAACTCTGACAGGCAGGAATACATGCCATGTTGCAAAGAAGACATGCCTAGATAACTTAAGTTCTGGTTGCAGAATAACAAAAAACAAACATGCCTAGATAACGTGAAGTTCTGACAGCAGAATAACAAAAACAAACATGCCTAGATAACTTGAAGTTCTGGCAGCAGAATAACAAAAACAAACATGCCTAGATAACTTGAAGTTGTGGTAGCAGAATAACAAAAAACAAGCATGCCTAGATAACTTGAAGTTCTGGTAGCAGAATAACAAAAAACAATTATGCCTAGATAACTTGAAGTTCTGGTAGCAGAATAACAAAAACAAACGCAATCCATCAAGAAACACTTTCACAATTTCAAGTCAAACCCACAGTCTCATTCCTACAGAATCGATAAAAGGAATAAGATGAAGGACTATGCTACATGTCATACGTAGCCCTCTATCTCAACGTAGCAGCAGAACTTGCAGAAGCAGCAGCAGCAGCAGCAGTAGTAGTTGTAGCAACAGAAGCAGCAATAGTAGTAGCAGCAGCAGCAATAGTAATAGTAGTAGTAGCAGCAGTTGTAACAAAAACAGCAACAGTAGTAGTAGTTGCAGTAATAGTAACAGAAGCAGCAGCAGCTGTAAGAATACATAACAGGTCTTCCTGCCTCCCTTTGCACATTTTCTGTGTGACACATTTCTAAGTTTATGTTGATCTGGTTACCTACTCATTCTTTGATAATTTACCCAAGACACATTAAATCACATGTTGGAAGATTCAGTTAGTCACATTCGGTCAATCTTTCCACAGGTCTCATCCACACATCAATGCTGTCTTCAATCTTTCCACAAGTCTCATCCATACATAAATGCTGTCTTCAATCTTTCCACAGGTCTCATCCACACATCAATGCTGTCTTCAATCTTTCCACAAGTCTCATCCACACATCAATGCTGTCTTCAATCTTTCCACAAGTCTCATCCACACATCAATGCTGTCTTCAATCTTTCCACAAGTCTCATCCACACATCAATGCTTTCTTCAATCTTTCCACAAGTCTCATCCACACATCAATGCTGTCTTCAATCTTTCCCTGCTTCCTCCCTTCCTTCCAAAGTCTCACCTAATCCTCGCAGGCCGGATGCTGTGAAGTGTGCGGTGAAGGGAGTGGGGAACGGAGGCAGGGGAATGTCCAGCAGCCATTGACTGTCATGGTACAGACTGAGCGTCACGCTACCACTTCCTGTCAAACAAACACTTTTACACTGGCATTCTTTATTGCACACACACTATCCTCACTATCTCCTGTCATGTTAAACACTTTTACACTGGCATTCTTTATTGCACACACACTATCCTCTCTATCTCCTGTCATGTTAAACACTTTAACACTGACTCACTGTTACTGTACAAACTGTAACCCTACTATTTCCTGTCAGACACTTTAACACTGACTCACTGTTACTGTACACACTGTAACCCTACTATTTCCTGTCAGACACATTAACACTGACTCACTGTTACTGTACAAACTGTAACCCTACTATTTCCTGTCAGACACATTAACACTGACTCACTGTTATTGTACACACTGTAACCCCACTATCTCCTGTCAGACAGACACTTTTACACTGACTTGTGTGTCAGGTCATAGGTTCTCCTCTGCTACTGGTAACCATGTAACCCAGAACTACCTGCTGCATGTGGTGATCCCAGTGGCACAGCAGGCAGAAGAGGAGAAATCTCCTAACGGCTGCAATGGCGGATGAGGATGCCAACAATGTGTATGGAGGCTTGCCAACATGCTGCAAGAACTGCAGTGGACCCACAACACTTAGGGCTTGTCTACCAGAGTGTGAAGCCTGGATTTGGTGGACTGCACGGAAGAAGCCATCATTGGTTCAACGGGCAGAAAGGCAATTCTCAGCAATGTGCCGTGGAGCGCTAAAAGGGCACAGTGAGACACATGCAGAACACTGCTGGCCATCTACTGCATCCTGACCTATCTCCAGCCCTCTCCACTGTGTCTTGCCACTGGGTCCACATAGGCTGGGACGAGAGAGTGAGGGTGACCGCCTGTGTAACTCTCCTTCACTTTAATCCAAGTCAAGAGCAAGTCATGATTTCAGACTACGTCACGCAACACCTCAAGTCCTGTGGCGATGGAGGAGTGGTGAAGCAGCAGGTGTGTGGATACACTGAAGCTGTAGTCACAGACCTGCACACAGGCGGCCCAGGGCATAGAGTCGCTCTCTACTGAACCGAAGCAGCAGTGGAGTTGGGCAGCCTCCTTGGTGTCTGAGCAGCCCTCTTCAGGATCGCTCTGCTCACTTCCATGGAGGAAGGGGCTAGAAATGGTGCCTCGAATATCGCCGGTTTCACTTCTACCTGGCAAATTTACCGCAGCTGGTGGGGATCCCTCATGGCTTTTGACACAGAAAAAAGAAGAAAGTGATGGTGATCAACCTTGGCACATGGAACATGAGAACTCTGCTGGATAACATCAAGGCAGACAGACCAGAGAGTAGAACTGCACTGGTTGCCAAAGAGCTAGCTCGCTACAATGTGGACATAGCAGCCCTCAGCATTACATGGTGGTGGATACACATTCTTTTAGAGTGGTCGCAGCAATGCTGAACGACGAGAAGCAGGCATGGGATTTGCCATCAAATCTCACCTTGCCTGTAAACTCACCAAGCTCCCAGAGGGTATCAACAACCACCCGATGACACTTCAGCTCCCACTCTCAGGATTTGCCATCAAATCTCACCTTGCCTGTAAACTCACCAAGCTCCCAGAGGGTATCAACAACCACCTGATGACACTTCAGCTCCCACTCTCAAACAAGAAGAGCGCAACGTTGATAAGTGCCTATGTTCCCACCATGACCAACCCAGATGACATTAAAGTAAGTTCTATGAAAAAGCTGACACCCTCATTTCAGCAGACCCACAGTCAGAGAAGCTCACTGTTCTCGGGGACATCAATGTCAGAGTAGGGACAGACTACCAAACCTGGGAAGGGATCATTGGAAGACACAGCACTGGCAAGTGTAACAGCAATGGTCTTCTGTTCCTCACAATGTGTGCCACACATGACCTTGTCATCACCAACACCCTGTTCCGCCTACCCACCTGTAAAAAGACATCATGGATGCACCCTCGCTCAAGGCACTGGCATCTTACAGACTATGTCATCACCAGGAAGGGGGACAGGCTGGACGTCAGAGTGACGAGAGCCATGTGTGGTGCCAGCTGCTGGACTGACCACCACCTCATTGTCCAAGTTCAGGCTTCGCAATCTGCCCATGAAAAGACCCCAAGGTCAGAAGACTGCAAAGAGAATGAATGTCTCCAAGCTGAAAAGCAGCAAGGTTGCAGAGGAATCTGCAGACGACCTTGAAGGCAGACTGCCAGACACACCACAGGAAGACGGGACCAGCGTTGAGGAACAGTGGATGGCCTTCAGAGACGCTGTCTACACTGCTGCCTTTGAACATCTCGGACCAACAACCTGAGGAAACCAAGATTGGTTTGATGAGAATGATGTAGAAATAGAGGCACTGATAACAGAGAACAATCAACTGTTGAGAGAGTATCATAACGACCCTACGTCACAAGCCAAAGAAGATACTCTTGCTAATGCAAAAAAATAAAGGTGCAGAAGAGACTTTGGGAGATGCAGAACAGCTGGAACAGGCTGTTACAAATGTGGAACAGACTGTCATCAGAGACGTCCTGTTTGCTGATGACTGCACTCAACGCCAGCACAGAGCAGAAGATGCAGTGTGACCGCTGCCAACTCAAGTGACCACTACTGAAAAGTTTTCAAAATATGGCATTTTATGATGTTTATGCAATATTAAGACTTCTTGACCAAATTTGACTACTCACTGACCAATGCTGACCAGAACGTTCTGAAGTGGAGACTCGGTCATGACCCTCAATACCGACACTGTCAACTTTTAACTGGGGACAGCAAATTACACAGTCACTGACTAATGGTTGGAACACGCCAATCGATATCTTTGACGATAACATTTCACCATGGCCTCTGATATTTCACTGGCTGGTGTCTTCATCAAGTGTTGGAAACTTTTCAAGCAAATGGAAATGCATGTAAATGGATAACTGGATTGAATGCATGACGTATTGGAAAAAAGAAAAAAGGTGTATGTCTGTGTGTGTTCTATCAAACCGAAGATACACGCTGAGAGAGAGAGAGAGAGAGAGAGAGAGAGAGAGAGAGACAGTGACCTGTTTGGCTGACCATCACCAGTTGTGTCCATTGTTCCGCTGGGACCTGAACGGAAGTGGCCTCCACCTTGACAGACCATAAGACATACACGTGTTGCAGCGATCACAACCACAACAGCGGAAATCAAACTGATGATATTACAGCGAGTGTAAAAAAAAAAGAGAGCGCTGTACCAAAAACATAGTAGTAATGACTTGGTTTTTTTCTGATGCTGCTGTATCCGAACACCGGGTAATGGAGCAGAAGTTATCCTTCCTGTGGATGGGGTTCGTACAATGTTTGTTCAGTATGCAGTTGGGTTGTCTGGCTGTTCCCATGCTGGATACCCATAAATTTCAACCCAAGGAGTGATAGATAAAATGTTGTACATGCAAAGTGCCATAACTTGTGGGGATATGAGGAAACAACAATATGTAGTGGGTAAGGGAATTCTCACGAGTGGGGATGGGGGAATTAAAACTCATGATATACATGGCGAATCATAACTTGTGTGTCATTACTTGCGAACTTGGTGAATTATTGACACACACACACACACACACACACACACACACACACACACCTGAAGTCAGTCACTAACTAACCTGAGTGAGATCCTCCTCAGTGTCACTGCTGCCATTACAGAAGACACACACACCTGAAGTCAGTCACTAACTAACCTGAGTGAGATCCTCAGTGTCACTGCTGCCATTACAGAAGACACACACACCTGAAGTCAGTCACTAACTAACCTGAGTGAGATCCTCAATGTCACTGCTGCCATTACAGAAGACACACACACCTGAAGTCAGTCACTAACTAACCTGAGTGAGATCCTCAGTGTCACTGCTGCCATTACAGAAGACACACACACCTGAAGTCAGTCACTAACTAACCTGAGTGAGATCCTCCTCAGTGTCACTGCTGCCATTACAGAAGACACACACACACCTGAAGTCAGTCACTAACTAACCTGAGTGAGATCCTCCTCAATGTCACTGCTGCCATTACAGAAGACACACACACCTGAAGTCAGTCACTAACTAACCTGAGTGAGATCCTCAGTGTCACTGCTGCCATTACAGAAGACACACACACCTGAAGTCAGTCACTAACTAACCTGAGTGAGATCCTCAGTGTCACTGCTGCCATTACAGAAGACACACACACCTGAAGTCAGTCACTAACCTGAGTGAGATCCTCAGTGTCACTGCTGCCATTACAGAAGACAAGCAGGGTCAGAGGTGAGGCTGGCAGAACGGAGAGTTCAAAGGTCAGAGACAGAGAGGTGTTCGGCGCCAGTTTCATCCATGTCACCGCTGTGATCGAGGATTCCTCTGACGTCAGTGACATCGTCAGACTGGTGTTAGGGAACAGCTTGATGTCTGCAGCTGAGAAATAAAGCAGGAAAGGTTCACACACACACACACACACACGTGCGTGCGCACGCATATTTACAAAGAAAGAGATACACAGACGCACGATGTATAAAACGCACAAGAGCCAATAAAAAAGAGGCAGAATCACACCAGATCACTTACAAAACATGCACTCCGGATGTCCATCTTTCCCCAGACAAACAGACAGATGCAGGCAGAAAGACAACAGGAAAGGACAAGAAAACTGACCACAAAAAAAGGAGATAAGGTATAACTGAAGTATAGAGGTATAACTGAAGTATAGTTTGGAGATAAGATAAATGGGAGTATCGACTGGAAGTACCATAACATAAAGAAAATCAACTAAAACCTCACCAACACAATCGTTTCTGGTTTGTGCACCAGCGAACTCTGTCCACGTGCCAGCAGGACAAAGGTCACAGGTGACACCCTGGTCATGTGACAGGTACTGTCCGGCAGGACATGGTTGACAGGGAACAAACCCAGTGGGGGAAAAACTGCCCGCTGTGCACAATTCTGTTCAAACAACGGTAAAACAATACGAGACAGGTAAAAAAGAAAAAGATGACAAGAAATTAAAATGGCGTTCCCTCACTGACACGCGCGTACACGCACGTCTGTACACACAACCGCCAAGTATCATTAACATAAAATCAAAATAAACCACACACACACACACAGGTTGGCATCTAACTGTACACATAAGACGTTGTTTTTGTTCCCTTTCATTTACCGACAACCCAGGATGTGCAGGGGAGGGTAGGAGGAGGTTGTGTGTGCAGTGTGTTTTTGGTTTTTTGTTGTTGTTTGTTTGTGAGTGTGTGTGTGTGTTTTTTTTGTTTTGTTTTTTTGTTGTTGTTTTTTTACTCTATATGATTGGAATACGTTAAGAGACAAAACTATTCACTCACCCGTTCATTCATTTCATACATCATTTTGTTTCTAAACAGACATGTATTGATACATATCTCATTTCATACATAATTTTGTTTCTTAACAGACATGTATTGATACATATTTCATACATCATTTTGTTTCTAAACAGACATGTATTGATACATATCTCATTTCATACATAATTTTGTTTCCAAACAGACATGTATTGATACATATCTCACTTCATACATCATTTTGTTTCCAAACAGACATGTATTGATACATATCTCATTTCATACATCATTTTGTTTCCAAACAGACATGTATTGATACATATCTCATTTCATACATCATTTTGTTTCCAAACAGACATGTATTGATACATATCTCATTTCATACATCATTTTGTTTCCAAACAGACATGTATTGATACATATCTCATTTCATACATCATTTTGTTTCTAAACAGACATGTACTGATACATATCTCATTTCATACATCATTTTGTTTCCAAACAGACATGTATTGATACATATCTCATTTCATACATCATTTTGTTTCTAAACAGACATGTACTGATACATATCTCATTTCATACATCATTTTGTTTCCAAACAGACATGTACTGATACATATCTCCACACAACTGAGAGGTTTTAAACTCACAGCCCCAGCTCTCCTCGCAAGATTTGTGCACGTGCTTGTGTGTGGTTCTTCAGCTCTGTGTACTGCTATGTTTGCTGTTGCTTGTTGTATCCTTGGTGTGGCCCGCTCCTGCCGCGTCTCCCTCCACTGACTGTCGTTTCCCCTCCCCCTCCTTGCCATTACTTCTCCCACTCACCACGTCCCGCTGTTCCTCACTCCCCCACTCATGCAGACTGTGGTGGACACAATATTGCCAACTCCCAGTGCCGGAGAGAACTGTGCAGTGCCTTCCGCGCTACGTGTGTGGAGGTTTCACTTGCCCAGTGGACCAATTTGTGTGTGGGGGTGTGTTGTGGCGAACACAGGCTTCCCTTTTTTTTCTTTCTTTTTTTCAGTGCTGCACGAATGTTGCCTCAAGATCCCACTCACTTAACCAAAACTTACTTGTATGTCTAAATGTGTGCTTTTCTGTTGATGTACTTTGTTTTTATTGTTTTTATTTTAGCTTGTCTTATTGCGGATTATATAAATGATTGATACTCAGTGATGGGTCCTTATAAAGCAATGTTATTTTTTCTTTATATGAAAGCCTTTGTACAGTTGTACAATGTAACCAAGCAAACAACAGAATGAGTGGATATATTGATATATTACTTGATATATTAGCCACAATAATAGTATAATAAAATGGAAAATATTAGCATTATTTCCATGAACTGTCAAGGACTGGGTAATGTTAAAAAGAGGAGAGATGTTTTTCACTTTCTTAGACAAAAGAAACACTCCATTTATCTCCTTCAAGGTACACATTTCGACCCAAACATTGAATCGTATGTTAGATCTGAATGGGGTTACACTTGTCACTTTGCATCTCATAATTCACAATCCAGAGGTGTTGCTGTTATGTTCAACAACAACTTTGAATTTAAGATAAAAAATAAAAAAGGGTGTACAAACATACTAATGGTAACTACATATTCATTTCTTTGACAGCAATGGAAAATGATTTCTTGATCATAAACATTTATGGCCCAAACAAAGATTCCCTGGCATTTTATGATGAACTGGAAAAAAATATTATAGAGATTGGATACTCAAACTTGATTATTGGAGGCGACTAGAATCTAGTTCTTGACCCATATAAAGATTATTTTAACTATAAACACATAAATAACCCTAAAGCTAGAGACAAAGTAGAGATATTATGATGAACTTAGATATGTATGATGTTTGGCGAGACTTAAACCCTGACAGTACACGTTTTACATGGCGTAGACCATCCCCTTTTCAACAGAGCCGTTTGGACTTCTTCCTTATATCTGAATGTTTGATACAGTATGTACATGAAGCAGACATCCAATATGGCTATAGGACAGACCATTCAATGATACTTCTTAAACTTTCATTTGGTGAAAAAATTAAACGAAAGTCTTTTTTGGAAATTCAACGATTCTTTATAGAAAGACATAGATTATGTAAATGAAATGAAATGAAATTATGGTGCTTAGAGCCTCGCCGACCACTAAGGCCATCTCAAGGCTATTGCCACGTTAATAACTACTACAAGGATAAAAAAAACAAACAATTAAAACGAGTTACCACTTCAAACTTTCCACTCCAAAGTTAAAAAAAAAAACTCCCAGTTTAAAACCTTCAAATCTGGTAAAAAATGTTCACTTCTTTTAAGAAGTCCATCAGCGCCCACGGAGGGACATCACGAAACAAAGTCTTCAAAGAAACCGCCGTGTAATGTCTGTGTCTGACGTCATGCAGATCCCAACAGTCAAGGAGCACGTGTTTCACGGTGAGAGGCTAATCACAGGGAATACATCGAGGGGCCTCTTCCCCCTTCAACAAGTAAGAATGAGTAAAAAAAAGTGTGCCCCGCACGCAGTCTGCACAGCACAGACTCCTCCTTTCTGTTCTTCAGCCCCGAAGGGAGGGTCTCTTTTAGGTCCGGACGGATCTGGAAGAGCTTGTTGTGCGTCTGGGTGTTCCACTCCTCTTGCCAAAGATCCTTAACGTAAGTGTTCACCTTCCGCTTCATGTCTGTGTATGGTACAAAGGATCTGGATAATTCTTTCTTTACAGCGTTCCTGGCCAGCAGGTCCGCCCTTTCGTTACCACGAATGCCAACATGTCCGGGAACCCAGGCCAACACAACCTCGTATCCTTTCTTCGTTGCGAGAGTAAAATCTTCATAAAATTCCAGCAGTTTGGGATGAGTGATATTCCTGCAGGCGATCGCCTCCAGGGCTGACAAGGAGTCGGAAAAGATCATGAATCTCTTTTGTTTCGAAGAGAGAACCATTTTTACCACCAGAACCAGTGCGGTCAGTTCCGCAGTGTACACCGAGCTGTCAGACAGGATGTGTTCCATTGAGGGCCGGTCAGGGAAGTCGGGACAGAACGCAGATGCAGCGACTCCGTCCTCTGACTTGGAACCGTCAGTGAAGATACTTTGAAAAGTGGGGAATTTGTGGCAGATGTAATTTATGTAAATGAAATCAAAGAAGAAATCAATCATGTTATTGGAGAATATGCAGTTCCGGTATACAATTATGAAGAAATAAGAAACATTCTAATGTCAGAAATACAATTTGTAATATCACACCAATTATTGTTAGATGTTCTTACAATCTCATTTTCCACAATGAAAAAACATAAAACAGAGGAGGAAGAACAACAGCCAGAAAGAGAAATGGTGATGGGCTGGTTCTTCGCTTGCGAAGATTAGTGGGTAGTTCCCGCCAGGGTTGGGCAGCATGCCTTTTGATGACTAATTAGTCCAATCCGTGATCTGCAGAGTCTGTGGCATTGTGGGCAGGTGTAGATCTGGCCTGCGTTGCTGGGCTGCGGACCTGGGTCTTTCCTTCTCCTTCTTTTCTCCTGGATGTTCAGTCGTCTGGTTTCCTCAAAGTGTTGGGGTCCCCTGAGCGTTGAAGATCTCCAGCTACCTCTATCTGATGCTGACTGCTCCCATGTCTTGGGGTTGATGTCCGCTTGGTATAGTTGCTTCTTCAGTTGGTCCTTGAATCTTTTCTGTGGTGCGCCTGTATTGTGTTTGCCTTGGACCAACTCCCCATGGAATACTGCTTTTGGCATGTGAGTGTCAGACATCCGGGTGTCCTGCCCAGCGAAGTTGTTTTAGCATGAGCATTGAGTTTGCACTGTACCAATATAAGTGACCATCTGGTCTCTTCAGCTGTAGTCTCTGTTCCACTGACATGCATGTGTGTTGGTTGAGGAAAGAAAGGGGGAAGGGGAATGACTGGAGGGGGGAGGGGGTGGGTCTGTGACTGGTTATATCACTTTCAAGCAGTCAAGGATTCTCAGCTGGAGCTAGTGGTCAGTGTCTTGGCTCAATGCCAAAATTGCCACAGTTATTGACAGTGGTTTCATACACGTCTGTGCGTGTGTGTGTGTGCGTGTGTGATTGAGGGCATGTGTGTGCATGTGCGCGCATGCATGCTTTTCACAGTGCGTTAGGAAACTTTCGGACTTCGATTTGGTGCTCTGACAAGTCACTGGATCACCTCTCGAGGGGTCAACAAACGACGCTTTCGAAAGAGCATTCCGTTTTCATTTTTGACAGATCATCGGTAAATGATATAGAACGACCCATCGGCTTTTTCTTTCTTTCTTTTTTCTTCTAGAAAACGGACACTCCATTTTTAATGCAAATGTGAAAACAGATTTCCATGCCTAGACTGAAGAGTAGCACCCATACAATCTGACACCAATCGCACTTGGCCTTGCTCGCGGTGTCCATTTTGTGAATGACGTCGCCTACCCGTAAAGTTATTTTTTTATTCTTCTGTTTTCACGATCTCATCTTGCCAGACCCAGTTCCACTTATTATTCACTCCTTTATCGATCTCTGCTGCAAAAATCCTCTAATCCTTTGTGAGTTTTCTCATGTTGTCAATGACTGAAGACGGTCAACGAAATAGGTATCTTTGCAAGTCGTGAAGCCCGCGAGTGAGTTTTGTAATCCTGACTGAATACGGATAAGCTGAATGATGACAGAGGAGCAACGGAACACTTATTCTCAGTTGGTTCGCTTATCCAAACATGGGGTATTTTAGCAAACGCTGTGAGTCTGTCTTGTAGATCGGTTGGACAACCGTCGTGCAACCCTCGTGGGTCAGACCCCCCCCCCACCACCCCTCAGATTTTCTCAACGGATTTACGCGAATCTCAAAAATGGCCTCTGGAGCCAATTTTCGGTCGGAAATCCGTCTATAGTCGGAAAAATCTCATGCCTGCTTTTTGCCAGCGAGACCTGGACTGTCTACAGCAGACACCCCAAATAGATCAACTGCTTCCACCTGAGCTGTCTCCACAGACTCCTCCACATCAGTCCCCGACACGGAATTCCTGGACTCTGCAGCGTCTACACCCTCCTGCAGAAAGCCCACGCCAGGTGGACTGGACATGTGGTCAGAATGCCAGACAGTCGACTGCCTAAGCAGCTGCTGTGCGGAGAACTGTGTCAGGGTAAGCACTCAGTTGGAGGGCAGTAGAAAAGTTACAAAGACTGCCTCAAACGTCCCTCAAAGACCTGGGCGTCGACATCAACACATGAAAGACACTTGCTATGGACCGTCCAGCTTGTTGAAGAAAGATCACCACAGGAGCCCATGCAGCTGAAGCCAGGCGTATCACCAAGACACAACGAAAGCGTGCTGTGTGCAAGGCCCGAGCAGCATCCACTGCCACAGCAACACCCACTCACTTGTGTCCCACATGTGGGCGAGCCTTCAGGGCCCGGATTGGCCTCATCAGTCACCTCCAGACCCACAGCCACCGATCTTCCATCCGACTCTTGAAGTCATGGTCATCTTCGAATTCGAAGGACCAACATCACTCTGTGAGGAAATTGTAGAAGCAGTGAAGTCAATGAATGTGGCAAGACTTCGGAATTCTTAGAACAGGGTGTAGAGGCAGTAACTGATAACATGACAGTAATCTGCAACAAATCTGACACACAGGTGAATGCTCCAGTCCATAGACCCGATCACTTTCCATCATACTCCCCGAGAAAGGACATCTCGAACACTGCCAGAACAATAACACCATCAGTTTGGTCAACCATGCTAGCGAAGTAATGCCGAGAATCATTCTGAAAAGATTACAGCCACAAACAGATACCATTACTGCTAAAGAACAGGCTGGATTCTGCAAAAGCAGAAGTTCCATCAAACATTTTTCGCCTGAATATCCTTTGCGAAAGCCACCTCCAATAGCAGAGTGAGTACCAAGATGTTTTCCAGCAGAGTCTGGCAGGAGGCACTGCGTGCCTCATTGAAAAAAAATCATGCTGGGCAAAAGCTTAAGATCACCATCAAGTAGCTGTACTCAAATGCTGCCACTGCGATGCTCACAAAAGCTTAAGATCACCAACAAGTAGCTGTACTCAAATGCTGCCATTACGATGCTCACAAAAGCTTAAGATCACCAACAAGTAGCTGTACTCAAATGCTGCCATTACGATGCTCACAAAAGCTTAAGATCACCATCAAGTAGCTGTACTCAAATGCTGCCACTGCGATGCTCACAAAAGCTTAAGATCACCATCAAGTAGCTGTACTCAAATGCTGCCACTGCGATGCTCACAAAAGCTTAAGATCACCATCAAGTAGCTGTACTCAAACGCTGCCACTGCGATGCTCACAAAAGGTGCCACTGGAGAGTGGTTCCATACTTCAATTCGACTGGAATTCGCCACGTCTGCCTTCTCTCTCCCACACTGCTCAACATGTTTGTGGAACGCATCATGACTGACTCACTTGAAGATCATGTCAGCGTTGTGAGCACCGGAGTAAGAATGATCACAAACACAAACTTCCTCGTGTCAATACAAGAACCTATGGTGAACGTTCTTTCTTCTTTGCTGCTCCTCACATCTGGAACAACCTTCCTTATCATATCCATGCATCTGATTCTATTTCTGCTTTTCGCTCATCACTAAAACTCATCTTTTTAAAACCTATCTATATCTCAGCTTCCTTTTCTCCAACACCACCCATGTCAGCTCACTTTAGATGAATGTAGAGTAGGAAAGGGAGAGTGTGAGTGGGGGGAGGGGTTTTTGAGAAAGAGTGGTCATGAATGTTTAATATTACTTGTAATAGTTTTCTTTCATGTAAAGCGCCTTGAGCTCTTGGTGAGAAAGGGCGCTGTATAAATGTACATTATTATGTATTATTAAACATTCACTTCACAGATGACATCCATTGCCAGACACACAGTGAGTAAGTACTCACTAAGCTCGTTTTAAAAGACTGGATGAAATATCAACAAGATATGAAACAGAAAAGATCAGCGCAGAAAAGACCAAACTGATGGTCAGCCACAACACCATCATCACTCCTGCTAACTGTCCAGGGACTGAAGCTAGGTACTGTTCAACAGTTCTATCACCTGAGATCTATCACCAATAATGAAGGGTCCTAAAAGACATTCTCTCAAGGAAAGCAAAGATAAGATCAATACTACCCAGACTGAAATGTGTATTGAAGGACAACAATATCTCCATTGAATGCAAGGTCAGGCTCCAGTGTTTAATAGTATTTAAACTGATAGAATGTTCCATCTTCCTGTATGTATGCCAGACTTGGACACTCCGATTAGGAAAGAATCAAGCCTTGTAAATGAGGTGTTGTGGAAAGGTAGTAAACATCAGATACACTGATCATATCACCAAAGAGCAAGTGCACCAAAGCAGCAAGCAGATCACTCAACCATACCAACATCTGCTGAAATCAGCTAAGAAAAAAACAGAAACAAAAAACAAAACAAACTATGTTGGTATGGTCACGTAAAAAGATCCCTTAGCCTGACTAAAACAATCCTCCAAGAAATTATTCAGGGAAGAAGACGGGGTGAGAAGGCAATACAGAAAAAAGGATGCACTGACATCATTTTGGACAGGAAATCATTTGCCGAGACCCATGCTTTGACAGACAATTAACAGACCTGGAGGAATCTGGTGAACAGTTCTGCGTGACGCCCCATGGAGTCCTCACAGAGTTTGATGAAAACAAACGCACTGAACCTCTCACTTGCCTGTGTGCTGCCTTTCAGAGACTGCTGCACCGACAATACCATTCCTTACATCGCCCGTACATACATCATAGTTACATCAGCCTTAGTCATTCAAATCATCCAGTGTCAATGTCAGTGTCTCCCCCCCTCCACCCCCTTCTCTCTCTCGCCCTCGTCCCCTCCTTACCCTGGCAGTCGTCACTGCTGCCAGAAGCTGTGGCCAGAGTGGAGAAGCCAGGGGGGCAGGCAGTGCAGGATGTAGCATTGTCCAGTTCTGTGAAGTGACCCAAAGGGCACTCCTCACACTCTTCATCGGCCAGGTAGTGACCCCGGGAACAGCCCACTATGGACATGGGTTGGACATGGTTTATCATGAACAGTCGTCATGGGAACAGCTTACCGTGGACATGGTTTATCATGAACAGTCGTCATGGGAACAGCTTACCGTGGACATGGTTTATCATGAACAGTCGTCATGGGAGCAGCTTACTGAGGACATGATTTATTATGAACAGTCGTCATGGGAACAGCTTACTGAGGACATGATTTATTATGAACAGTCGTCATGGGAACAGCTTACTGTGGACATGGTTTATCATGAACAGTCGTCATGGGAACAGCTTACTGCGGACATGATTTATTATGAACAGTCGTCATGGGAACAGCTTACTGTGGACATGATTTATCATGAACAGTCGTCATGGGAACAGCTTACTGTGGACATGATTTATCATGAACAGTCGTCATGGGAACAGCTTACTGCGGACATGACTTATTATGAACAGTCGTCATGGGAACAGCTTACTGTGGACATGGGTAAGTTCGATCAATCTATCTGCTTGTCTGCCTGCCTGTCTCTGTCTGAAAGCATTTCAGTAACCAGACGGCTGAAAACGGCAGGTGCCTGGACACAGCCCTGTTTTAATCCATTGGTAACAATGGGGCGAGGGTCCCGTTCCGCGGACTTTGGCTGTTGAACTGGAGAGCAGACACGTTTTCTGAAGATGGACCAAAGGCTAGGTTCACTGCTAGTGTCAAGGGCCTTGGTGAAGTCACTGACCAACAGGTTCTGATCTCATAGGCATTCACACACACACACACACACACACACACACACACACACACACACACAGACCCACACATGCATACACACTGACACACACACACGTGCTCACACAAACACAAACAAACACTCATACACACACACACACACACACACACACACACACACACACACACACACACACACACGAGTAGCCATTACCACAAGATGCTTTGGTGTTGGTGACTCGCTGATGGAACTTGGTGCCATTGGGACAGCCATCAAAGGTGAGGGTGGGGTACAGGATGTAGCGGATATCTGGGGTCAGTGAGCCCATGTCAAACACCCCGGCCTCTGCATCCTTTTTCAGGAATGTCCACGTCGCGTTCTCTAAGGTCTTGTACAGCTGTTGGCACATTTTGTTCATGCAACACCATTAACAAGGAGGACAGGTAGAGTGCCTCATGGCATCGTTGTGAAGCATGCACTTGGCGCACTGAAAAAGAACCCACGCAACAAAAGGGTTATCATCCGGTAACATTATATAAAAGAAATCCTCTGTAAATAGGTACACAAATATATGCATGCACTCAAGGCCTGACTAAGTGCGTTGGGTTATACTGCCAGTCTGATATCTGCTGAGCAAATGTGGTGTTGCGTATCTGGATTTGTCCGAACGCACTGACATCCCCTTAAGAAAATGAAAACTGAAACTTCTTCTTCTCTACCAAAGCTTCAGCAGCTTGCTACGTTCAGTCCAGATGACTTACTGCAGCTGCTTTGGGACTACAATGTCTGTGTGGGCCTTCAGCCTCATTCAAACAGTCAGCTGCTTCTTACACTCTGCACCAAAGATAGTGTGACCATCACCGATACTCTGCACCACTTGTCTGATACTCACAAGGCCAGCTGGATGTATCCCTGTTCAAAACACTGACACCTGATTGACGAGGTGATCACCAGGGGGAGACATCCACATCACATCACGAGGGCCATGAGGGGAGCTGACTGCTGGGCAGACCACATGCTGCTGAGGAGTGACATCATTTTCTATTGCCAGCAGACACAGATGCCAGAAATCTGATATCATGAAGAAGCTAGGTGTTCAGAGATTTGCCAACCCTGAGGCAGAGACCACAGAAACCTTTTTACCAAATATACAAATCAACTTGCAAATCTACGAGCAGAGGATAACCCAGAGAAAGTCTGAGCCAGTTTCCAGAATGCAGCCTTATCTGTGGCTGCCCAGAAAGAAGGTATCAGGAATGGTTTGACAGCAACAATGAAATCATTAGCCGACTCCAGGTGAAGCAGAAATGGTTTCCTTCTCTCAGACTTATGCCGGGGTCACTGTCTGCTACAGATGTGATGGCTGTATCTCCAACCTGAGACTTCTACAGGCTAAAAGCTGAAGTCCTGGAGGCCGTAGTAAGGGACCTTCTATTTGCAGATGACTGTGTTCTTACTGCCCCCAATGAACCAAACCTGCAAGAATTGGTTAGCTGCCTCCCAACAGCAGCAAAGGCCTTTGGACTTACCATCGTCCTGCAAAAATCAGAAGTAATGTTCCAGCCTCCTGCAGTGTAAGAAACAAACACACACACACACAACACACACACACACACACACACACACACACACACACGCACGCACACACACACACACACACGCTCACTCACTCACTCACTCACAGTGAGAGTCTCCTCAGCTGTGCCATTCTGCACGTAATCGAGAACGATGTCAAAGGTGACAATCAGTTCATGACTGCCAGAGGTCGCACGTCGCTGTCTGTGCTGACCTCTCTCTGACCCTTCCAGCACCCCCTCGTCCCCTCCATCCTCTGCTGAGCGTCGGCGTCTGGCGGTGGGGCCACAGGTCACCTGCATCACAGTCAGGCCAGTGAGGGGGAGGGGGGAGCAAGAGAAAGAAAGACAGAGAGAGAGAGAGGGGACAGAGAGAAAGAAAGACAGAGAGAGAGAGAGGGGACAGAGAGACAGAAAGACAGAGAGAGAGAGAGGGGACAGAGAGAAAGAAAGACAGAGAGAGAGAGAGGGGACAGAGAGACAGAAAGACAGAGAGAGAGAGGGGACAGAGAGAAAGAAAGACAGAGAGAGAGAGGGGACAGAGAGAAAGAAAGACAGAGAGAGAGAGAGGGGACAGAGAGAAAGAAAGACAGAGAGAGAGAGGGGACAGAGAGAAAGAAAGACAGAGAGAGAGAGGGGACAGAGAGAAAGAAAGACAGAGAGAGAGGGGACAGAGAGAAAGAAAGACAGAGAGAGAGAGGGGACAGAGAGAAAGAAAGACAGAGAGAGAGAGAGAGGGGACAGAGAGAAAGAAAGACACAGAGAGAGAGGGGACAGAGAGAAAGAAAGACAGAGAGAGAGAGAGGGGACAGAGAGAAAGAAAGACAGAGAGAGAGAGAGGGGACAGAGAGAAAGAAAGACAGAGAGAGAGAGGGGACAGAGAGAAAGAAAGACAGAGAAAGAGAGAGAGGGGACAGAGAGAAAGAAAGACAGACAGAGAGAGAGAGGGGACAGAGAGAAAGAAAGACAGAGAGAGAGAGGGGACAGAGAGAAAGAAAGACAGAGAGAGGGGACAGAGAGAAAGAAAGACAGAGAGAGAGAGAGAGGGGACAGAGAGAAAGAAAGACAGAGAGAGAGAGGGGACAGAGAGAAAGAAAGACACAGAGAGAGAGAGAGAGGGGACAGAGAGAAAGAAAGACAGAGAGAGAGAGAGGGGACAGAGAGACAGAAAGATAGAGAGAGAGAGGGGACAGAGAGAAAGAAAGACAGAGAGAGAGAGGGGACAGAGAGAAAGAAAGACAGAGAGAGGGGACAGAGAGAAAGAAAGACAGAGAGAGAGAGAGAGGGGACAGAGAGAAAGAAAGACAGAGAGAGAGAGGGGACAGAGAGAAAGAAAGACAGAGAGAGAGAGAGGGGACAGAGAGAAAGAAAGACAGAGAGAGAGAGGGGACAGAGAGAAAGAAAGACAGAGAGAGAGAGGGGGGACAGAGAGAAAGAAAGACAGAGAGAGGGGACAGAGAGAAAGAAAGACAGAGAGAGAGAGGGGACAGAGAGAAAGAAAGACAGAGAGAGAGAGAGGGGACAGAGAGAAAGAAAGACAGAGAGAGAGAGGGGACAGAGAGAAAGAAAGACAGAGAGAGAGAGAGGGGACAGAGAGAAAGAAAGACAGAGAGAGAGAGGGGACAGAGAGACAGACAGAAAGAGGGACGTTTGAGACTTGAAGTCACTGGCCATGGGTTCCCTGGACACTGGAGAATGCCTCAAGAATTTCTTTGTGAAATATGATAATTAGGAAATTAATACAATGGGAATAACCACTGAAACAAAATATTTTTCTTTCCTTGAAGGAAAAATTGTATGAACTGACAGCCATCCAAAATATTATGACAATGTTAATATATCCAACAATGATACAAATCTCATCAAATGTTAAGTGGGAAGCGGGTGGTGCAGTGGGGAGGCAGGGAGGGAACTCAATATAACCATGCACATTGTCAAGTTCTGTCAGAAGTGTTTCAGTACTTATTTTCAAAGCTTCTGAGCAAGGCAGGAAGGGGAATCTATATAACCATGCACATTGTCAAGTTCTGTCAGAAGTGTTTCAGTACTTATTTTCAAAGCTTCTCAACAAGGCAGGAAGGGGAATCTATATAACCATGCACATTGTCAAGTTCTGTCAGAAGTGTTTCATTACTTATTTTCAAAGCTTCTGAACAAGGCAGAGGGGAATCTATATAACCATGCACATTGTCAAGTTATGTCAGAAGTGTTTCATTACATGCACATTGTCAAGTTCTGTCAGAAGTGTTTCAGTACTTATTTTCAAAGCTTCTGAACAAGGCAGAGGGGAATCTATATAACCATGCACATTGTCAAGTTCTGTCAGAAGTGTTTCAGTACATGCACATTGTCAAGTTCTAACAGTACTTATTTTCAAAGCTTCTGAGCAAGGCAGAGGGGAATCTATATAACCATGCACATTGTCAAGTTCTGTCAGAAGTGTTTCAGTACTTATTTTCAAAGCTTCTGAACAAGGCAGAGGGGAATCTATATAACCATGCACATTGTCAAGTTCTGTCAGAAGTGTTTCAGTACTTATTTTCAAAGCTTCTGAACAAGGCAGAGGGGAATCTATATAACCATGCACATTGTCAAGTTCTGTCAGAAGTGTTTCAGTACTTATTTTCAAAGCTTCTGAACAAGGCAGAGGGGAATCTATATAACCATGCACATTGTCAAGTTCTGTCAGAAGTGTTTCAGTACATGCACATTGTCAAGTTCTGTCAGAAGTGTTTCAGTACATGCACATTGTCAAGTTCTGTCAGAAGTGTTTCAGTACATGCACATTGTCAAGTTCTGTCAGAAGTGTTTCAGTACTTATTTTCAAAGCTTCTGAACAAGGCAGAGGGGAATCTATATAACCATGCACATTGTCAAGTTATGTCAGAAGTGTTTCATTACATGCACATTGTCAAGTTCTGTCAGAAGTGTTTCAGTACTTATTTTCAAAGCTTCTGAGCAAGGCAGAGGGGAATCTATATAACCATGCACATTGTCAAGTTCTGTCAGAAGTGTTTCAGTACTTATTTTCAAAGCTTCTGAACAAAATTTTGCAATAAAGTTTATCAAGTCATAATTATCTGATTATTAAAAAAAAACAACTAAATACATGTTTCCTTTTTGTAATAGATAAAAAACACACCTATCTACCAAATCACCGTAAGATTTACAATCAAAGATGAAATGAAGTTCATCATCAACTGTGGGATCATATAAAGGTTATGTAGAATTTGTGGACGTACAGTGCATCAACCAGTTTATGTTGGCAATAAAGCAAAGAATTCTGTATCTAAATTATGCAAAGATTGTTCGATGCCATTAAAATTTTGTTCGTTTTATCTGTAAGACTTTTTCAGCCTGGAATAAGCTTTTGGACGAATGAAACCAGCATTATTTTACTTTCCATGTGAATATCAATTTTGTTTAAACATTTCAAGCAGTCTGGATTTCTATTATTTCAATTTCAGTTTGTTCATAACCTACCCCTTGATACATCCATTCAATCGCAAATCCATTTTCTGACAAAGCACTTCTTGCGCAAGAAGCCCAATTTTCTTTCTCTTTATCCATTCGGAATAATATATATTGTATACCTGTTAACAAAGTTTAGTTTGAGGCAGTTTCAACTCATTAAACCAGAAATTGGTACACTTTACATTGGTTTTCACATACAAAGGACATTTTCCGGTTTCACCAGAATGAAAAATTGTTTAAAGCTTGTGTTGGAAGACCCAGCCAACATTTAACTGCAAAACTATATACTCTTTCCACCTGCTCATTTTTGTATATGTTCAAATTTCAGCGGCATGAGTAAGTACTGATTCAGTTTGGGTATCAAACATTCTTCAGAACACATTAACATCAAGAGAGAGAGAGATGGCCTATTCATGTATTGGCTGAGGCGTCTTCTAACTGAAGCGTTTCCAGCGTTTGATTTTCGATATATTTTTCAAAGACCTGACTAATTTTTTATATGGATTAGCATTCCAAAACCTAACAGACAGACATTACAGTTGAATTTTTGACAAAGTATTACCCCCATTGTTCCCCCCACCCCCTCTGAAAACACACATATCAACACAGAGAGAGAGAAGAAGAAGAAAGTGAGTTCAATCAATATTACATTTTGATACTGTGTACACACTGTGTGGAGATAGTCTTTTCATATATACTACGAATATTGGAGATAGTCTTTTCATATATACTACGAATACCTTCACAAAATAAAATGGCCGCATGAATTAACGCATATGAACTTGTTTTAATTTGTGCGCTGAATACGAGATTCAATTTTAACAATTTAAACTCGGAAATCTTCTCGACTTTATACAACATAAAGGTGATCATGATAACAATTCATACAACAGACCACGTTTACAGTAAGCAAACGGCACCTTACCTTATCCCATGTAACAACCACATGGTAACTCATTTCACATTTTAGTATATTTCACCTCATAGCCCAACGCACATAAATAACATACCCTCATATTCCATGCAAATTATACGTGATACCTTACATTATATCTTAGATAAATGATTGAAAAATAATATCCTTACCTTTTCTCACACGGTATACGTGTTCTATCTTTCCGCACTCCAAACATTGGAGTTCGAGTGCATATATTTTATCATATGAAGATATATATGGCAACTTACCTTGCTTCCATTTACCATTCAACTTACAAGTGCTGCCTTACTTGATCCCTTACAATGGACAGGGGGAGCCATGACTGACCTCACACAACACGTGCCAGACACAGATCTGTGGTATCCATTAACAATACATATAGTACCCTACCTGTATATTATCCACGGTGCAAGTGGGCACATTGACGCAAGCATCTTGATACTTGGAATTCTGGAGAGCTGCAATGAAGTTGTCTTTGATCTCTCGTGTGGACATGCTGCAGCTTCCTGTGAAATAGTAGAACTCCGACGGCAACTTGGCTCTATTTGGCCTGTAGGCCACTGTAAAAAAATGATCAGAGATAGAAAATATCAGAAATTATGAGCCAGATCGTGGTCATAATTACAATGTCCTCTCCCATTTGAGAGAAAGAGAGAGAGATTCAAGATTCCAAAACTCTATTACTCAAGGATAAAGTTTTTAAGCATTGACTAGTCTTCCAATCTGTCCTTGTGACAACAATAACAAAAGTAACGATAACAACACAACAATAATAATTTCAAATATTAAGATTTAATGAGAGAGAAAGAGAGAGAATACAAGACAAAATGGTGAATAAACAGTGATGTGTTGTTCTGTTGCTGGTTTTTGTACATAATGTTTTCTTTTTCAGCTTGTCCACTTCAAAATGACTGATAGTCAACTGTTCAGCTGCAAACAACAACAAGAAAACAAACAAAAAAAGTTCAATTGCATCTTCCATTCAGTCACCGCCTGTCGTTGCCCCAATATCAGTCTGTCTCAGTCACTTATGTCCATCACTCCCCCCCCCCCCTAGCATAGGCCGCTCACAACAGTCCGCCAGAGTCCTCTGTCCTGGGCTGCCCTTTCTAACTGTCTCCAGGTGTGCCCCATCTTCTTGGTGTCTGCCTCCAGGTCACGTCGCCAGGTGTTTCTTGGCCTTCCTCTCTTCCGTTTGCCCTGGGGATTCCATTTCAGTGCCTGCCTGGTGATTTTACTGTCCGGCTTCCTCAGGGTGTGCCCGATCCATCTCCATCTTCTGCGCCGAATCTCGTCTTCGGCTGGCAGCTGGTTGGTACGCTGCCACAGGTCTGCATTGCTGATAGTGTGGGGCCAGCGTATCTGGAGGATCCTTCTCAGGCAGCTGTTGATGAAGGTCTGCACTTTCCTGATAGTGGTCTTTGTTGTCCTCTACGTCTCTGCTCCATACAGAAGGACTGACTTGACGTTGGAGTTGAACAGCCTGATCTTGGTGCTAATCGACAACACCTTCTGTCTACAATGGACATATAACGTTGAATAACAAATTCACCATGACATCCTGTGCAACGAAATTACAGTACTGGGGTACCTAACGTACTAACACTGGACACCATACACATACGATTTACTAGAGAATCTAACACACTAACACTGGGCACTACATACAATGTACTGGGGAAACCAGCACACTAACACTGGATACTTCACATACAATTTAGTTGGAAAACAAACACACTAACTCACTTGGGGCAAATAGTTTTCTCCCTTGCTTTTCCCAACAGATGACCCATTTGTTAGGGTTGGGAAACCAAATCACAAAAAATGCAACAGATAAAGCAACTGAATGAAACTAGCTGTACTTGACCCACTGACCCCTCTCCTCACATCGTGTGTACACCCACCCCCCTCCCTCTTCACTGTTCTCAGAAGCTGAGTCACTGTCAGTATCTTCTTGCTGGTAGCTTTCTTCCCTGCAGATACTTTATTCAATGTCTTCATCATCCTCATCAATGTCGAAACCTTCAGTCTGAAGCATTTCAATCACTTCAACAGCAGTAAAAAGCTGCTGTCATGATACAGTTTGCTCTAAAAGTTTCCACTTGTATCGCCTACGACGCAGTTTTCAGTATGTATACAGATGAACTTGTCATGTGGGGTGCCGAGGTCAATGGCTCGCCGGAAAGAAACTTTCTATTCGACCCTTGACACGTCCGCAATGCCCGGTGTAGCTGTGATTGTGATGCTACCCCATGAGGAAAACGTGGAAAAAAATTTTAATTGTTGAAACCGCTACAGTGTTCCGTCATCGAGAACCGCGCCTTACCTCAGGAACGCTATAGCGTTCTATCGTCCGGAGTGAACAGTGGACACAATACATACAGTTCAGTGGGGAGACCAACACGCTAACACTGGGCACCACATACAATTCACTGGGCAGACTAACACACCACCATTGTGCACTGCATACAACATACTGGGGAGACCAACACATTAACCCTTTCACTACCAAACTTGCATTCATGCAGCAGCTACGCACAGGACCCATGTCACTGAAGGATGACCAGATCATGGGTCTGTTTCACTGAAGGATGACCAGATCATGGGTTGGTTTCACTGAAGGATGACCAGATCGTGGGTCGGTTTCACTGAAGGATGACCAGATCATGGGCATGTTATCGATGAACCTACTGCTCTTTATGTTGGCTGGTAGGACAGGCCATATTTTCCACACATCACCAGGGGAGTCCCCAGCTATTTTTAGACACCATATTTTTTCTGCCTTTATAGCACAAGGGAATTTGCACTCTAAACTGACTGGCATTGAAAGGGTTAATGAAGGACACTGAATACAAAATACTGGGGAGGCTAGCACACTCAAACGTGATGCTGCACGTACAATTTCTGGGGAATACTAACACACTATAACGTGATGCTGCACGTACAATTTCTGGGGAATACTAACACACTATAACGTGATGCTGCACGTACAATTTCTGGGGAATACTAACATATCAAAATTTCGATCATGTAAATACACACACACATAAAATTACGCGCACGCAAGCACACACATGATCAAACACACAGAGACACAGACACAAACACAATACTTATCTTTATTGTATCAAAATATCTATAGCTATATCTTTCTATCTATCTCTCCATCGCACACACACACACACACACACACACACACACATATATATATATATAAAGAAAAATAGATAGATAGACAGATGTATAGATAGAACCATTTTTATGAAACAACTTTCTGACCTATACAGTCACGAACTGTGCTGGGTTCCCAATAGCCTTTGGAGTTTGTGCAGAGATAATGTCCGTCGAATGCAATTTGTATGTCCCAGTTGTCGTTGCAGGACATAATGCAGTCCCAGCCATAGTTGCCCAGCAGACAGGTCAAAGCGCCATTCTTAGGTTTGCCCAGTTTGGGGCACTTGTTTTCTGGAACATGCAAAGACATGATTATTTTCTTGCAAGCACTTTGTGGTCCAGAAGGGTACCGGTCACCCTGCTGCAGTTGTAGGGCTGGATAATCAAATGAGATGTTCAATTGCAGTTCATACTTCATTGTGTGTGGGTGTTTTGTACTGTCTACAGCCTGTGCCACTGTCTGCCTGTCTGTCTGTCTGTCTATTATGCATTGTGACTAGCAACCCAAAGAAACTAAGACTGGTTCGATGAGAATGATGAAGAAATAGAGGCACTGACAACAGAGAAAAATCAACTGTTCAGAGCACATCATAACGACCCTACGTCACAAGCCAAGGCAGAAACCTCTACTAACGCAAAAATAGTTCAACAGGTAGAACTTAGGCTACCAACAAACCAAAGTACACATGATTTTCCCGGGGCATTAAAAGTTATTATACTCATTATCTAATGGGTCACGGGGATAATGTGATGTTTTGACATCAAATGATAAACTTCCTAATGCTTGCCACAAAAATAATGGTCTGAGTCCATATCTTTGAGCATGGGCCTGTGCAATGCTGAGCGCTGAGCATGCATTTTCTAAGAATCATTGAGCATGGATTTTCTAAGAATCATTGTATTTTGGAAAGTAGGAACATGCACAAAGGTTGTGTTAACCTCTGCTATTTTGTATATCGCTTTTTTTTAACTGACGCTACAGTGTGGGCAGCTGGCGCTTGTTAACAATCACATGATCTTTGTGTCAGAAAGCGGCGTCCTCACATGCTTCTCCAGAACAGCACAGAGAGGCTTTGCAGAAAGAACATGCTGGTGAAAAAAACAGATAAGGCAGCTATAGATAACATGAGGGGGGTGTGAAGGGAAAAGATAACCAAGCGACTGACTACAGGCAAACACACAGTACAAACCAATGCACTCAGGTCTAGTGCCGCTGGATTCCCAGGACATTTGAGGTGGATACAGTGCATCGTCCCGCTCACAGGTGATGGTGCTGCTTCCACGCAGAGGGTAGCCCTGGGTACAGCTGACCACACACTGTGCCCCGTGCATGTAGCCGTCAGGACACTGGTAAACCATCAGGGTGTGTGCACGTGCTGGATCCTCCAGGTCAGGTTCCCCGCACGATAAAGCTGTGGGGCACACACAGTAAAGGACACATTGAGCACGGAACACAGGGCACAGAGCACATGGCAAAGAGCACATGGGACATAGAATACATGAAACATGGAACACGGGACACATACAACACATAACACAGATAACATGGAGCACAGAGTACGGGACATAAAGCACATGTGACATAGAGCTCAGGACACACAGAGCACAGAACACATAATTCAGGACACACAGCCCAGAACACACAAAGCACAGAACACATAATTCAGGACATACAGCTCATGACACACAGAGCACAGAACACACAATTCAGGACACACAGCCCAGAACACACAGAGCACAGAACACATAATTCAGGACACACAGCCCAGAACACACAAAGCACAGAACACATAATTCAGGACATATAGCACAGAACACACAGAGCACAGAACACATAATTCAGGACATATAGCACAGAACACACACAGCACAGAACACACAATTCAGGACACACAGCCCAGAACACACACAGCACAGAACACACAATTCAGGACACACAGCCCAGAACACACAAAGCACAGAACACATAATTCAGGACATACAGCACAGAACACACAGAGCACAGAACACATAATTTAGGACATATAGCACAGAACACATAATTTAGGACATACAGCACAGAACACACAGAGCACAGAACACATAATTCAGGACACACAGCACAGAACACACAGAGCACAGAACACATAATTCAGGACACACAGCACAGAACACACAGAGCACAGAACACATAATTCAGGACATATAGCACATGACACACAGAGCACAGAACACATAATTCAGGACATATAGCACAGAACACACAGAGCACAGAACACATAATTCAGGACATATAGCACAGAACACACAGAGCACAGAACACATAATTTAGGACATACAGCACAGAACACACAGAGCACAGAACACATAATTTAGGACATACAGCACAGAACACACAGAGCACAGAACACATAATTCAGGACATATAGCACAGAACACACAGAGCACAGAACACATAATTCAGGACATAGCATAGAGCACACATTGCATAGAACACGTATAACTCAAACATACACAGCATAGAACACACAGAGCATAGAACACGTATAACTCAGGACAGACAGCACATGACACATAGAACATAGGACACACAGAGCATAGAACATATATAACTCAGGACGTGGAGCACAGAACACACAGAGCACAGAACACATATAACTCAGGACACACAGCACAGAACACATGTAACTCTGGACATATAGCACATGTGACACAGAGCACAGTACACATATAACTCAGGACATAGAGCACATGACACAGAGAACAAAGGACACACAGAGCACAGTACACATATAACTCAGGACATATAGCACATGTGACATAGAGCACATGACACACAGAGCACAGTACACATATAACTCAGGACATATAGCACATGTGACATAGAGCACATGACACACAGAGCACAGTACACATATAACTCAGGACATAAAGCACATGTGACAGAGCACATGACACACAGAGCACAGTACACATATAACTCAGGACATAGAGCACATGTGACAGAGCACATGACACACAGAGCACAGTACACATATAACTCAGGACATAGAGCACATGACACAGAGAACAAAGGACACACAGAGCACAGTACACATATAACTCAGGACATATAGCACATCTGACATAGAGCACATGACACACAGAGCACAGTACACATATAACTCAGGACATAGAGCAAATGTGACACAGAGCACATGACACACAGAGCACAGTACACATATAACTCAGGACATAGAGCAAATGTGACATAGAGCACATGACACACAGAACACATAACTCATGACATAGAGCACATGTGACATAGAGCACATGACACACAGAGCACAGTACACATATAACTCGGGACATAGAGCACATGTGACATAGAGCACATGACACACAGAGCATATATAACTCAGGACATAGAGCACACGATACACAGAGCAAAGGACATGTAGAGCAAAGGACACAGATAGATTACACGACACACTGAGCTCCAGGCGTAGCGAGAGCACAGTAAACACATAACAAAAGGCACATGAACACAGGAAATATAGAAGACAAGACGTATAGAACACACAACAATTACTGATATACAGCATATACCAATACGATCACAAGACACATGGAGCACAAGACATATAGAGTACAGGACACATGGAACCATTGGCACGTAGAGGACAGGACACATGGAACCACTGGCACGTAGAGTACAGGACACATGGAACCACTGGCACGTAGAGGACAGGACACATGGAACCACTGGCACGTAGAGGACAGGACACATGGAACCACTGGCACGTAGAGGACAGGACACACAAAAAACACATGACACGTATAGAGCACAACATACATACAGCACACAATAAAGCTGTGCACATGACACATAGAGTACAGGATATAAAGCAAATAAAACACACAAAGCACTTGACATACATATAACACAAAAACACAGAGTACAAGACACATGGAGCAAAAGATTCCAAGAGCACAGCACACACTGAGCACAGGACATATGTGACCAAGCGCTCTGCTTGCTCCAAAACTTGCCTCACGCACAAGCTGTATTAGCTTGTCTCACACACAAGCTGTATTAGCAGACGACAGTTTTCCCTCCTAACCCGCGCACAGAATGTGTGACGTCACTCCGCTTACATCATTTAGTCCTCGCCAAACCACCTGCTGACGGCTCGACCAGTGTCGCGTCGCGGTACGCTATTGGCTGAGCTGGAATCTGTGTTTGTGTTCCACTGTAATTAATTAATACCTCTTTTGTCAGATCAGTAAACTACAAGTATTATATACTGGCAGAATCGTCGCAATTCCATCTTTAATTCTGTTCCATTTATGTTTGCCTACGTTACACTGATTTAACGCAGTTTGTAATTTTCAGCGACGAGCTCGTTAAAACTGACCCTGTTCAGGTGACTTAAATTAAGATTATAAATTCATCTTAAATAACCAACACTTCATTTTATACTCATTATAAAGTAGGTGTTGAGCTCTTTCTTTTGCAACTTATCCGACGTAAATCAGTTCAGGAATCATATAGAAATCTGTCACTGAACACCTTTAAACAAACACAATTGTCATCGGATTCTCCGTGATTTGTGACGATCTGCTTGCAAGTACACGTGACGGCCTTTGCGGTCCGCTAAACTTGCATAAATTGGCACAGTGAGGGATGAGTGGTCATTTCATACCTGGTCAGTCATCTGACCAGAGCCTGCTCTCTCTCTCTCTCTCTCTCTCTCTCTTGCTGCGTCGTTAAACTCCAATAGACAGATGAATGGTCATTTCATACCTGGTCAGTCATCTGACCAGAGCCTGCTCTCTCTCTCTCTCTCTCTCTCTCTCTTGCTGCGTCGAGCAGTGTGTTGTGTCATGTGTGCCCCCACAACGGCTGACACCTCGCTACGTATTGCTGTAAGTACAAGTGTGTAGAATGTGTTGATTTGTAAATTGTATTATTCGACACAGTACTTGTGTTCATATGAGTATGTTCAGTTATTGCTTTGTTCAGTTAATTCTTTGTTCAGTTATTGCTTTGACATGTTAGTCACAACTCGGCTATGATCGATCTAAATACTTGCCATGTCATCATCTGCTTGGAGCAGTGTTCCATTTGATTCTTAACGTCACAGTCAGTGACGTCTCTGGACACAAATAGTTTGTTGGAGAATGTTCTAGTGGGTGCATATGATGCGTTCTTTCTCATTTGCTATCACTGATGGTTACAGTGTTTCACTGATTCTCAGAACTCTAAGATGTGCGCAATATTCTGGTGTTATGATTACAAGATAGTGTTTGATTAATATCAGTTATTGGTTAAAACCACCTGATATGTATCAGTCTGTTAATTGTAATTTAGTTGTCATGCTCTCTCCTATACAGCTTACTCCAGTATAGTGCAACATGATAAACTGATTCATTTGAGTCACTTTGACACAGTATAAGCTTTATCTAATCTATACTGTCAGTGTACTTTCACTAAGTCAGCATCGCTTCAATCACTTTAACTGCGCTATTTAAATGTATTAGAAATGTCATTTGATGTCAGCGTTTGGTCTTCACACATATGCATTATGTTGTTGCGTATCCCAAACCCGAGTGATAGTCTTTCCATGTAATATGTATACATGTGCTTTACTATTCACTTGTGTCGACATGTTGTGCTTATGACATTTGTTTGTGTCATTCCAGGCACTGTCTTCTTCTCATTGTCTTCTTCTTTTAGTTCTTCTCAGTCTTCTCTTCTTAGTTTGCTCTTTTTATGTTCTTATAACTATTGTAAATAAAACAATAGAAAAACCCATTTGTGACTGGCCTCTATATGTTCCTGGCCTGTGCGTGGGATCTTGTCTATCCTTCAATTAATGATATTTAGTTAAGTCTTTTGTGCCGTGCCCTTGAGTAACCACTCGGTACACGGCCACACATATAAAACACAGACAATGCATTTTGTTTCTAAGCTGTGGGACTATGTACAGGACAAATGGTGTGCAGTACATAGAGCACTTAGAATGGAGCACCTGACACATACAGCACGGGAGACACACAGAACACTGGACACATGGAGCACAGGAGACACACAGAACACTGGACACATGGAGCACAGGAGACACACAGAACACTGGACACATGGAGCACAGGAGACACACAGAACACTGGACACATACAGCACAGGAGACACACAGAACACTGGACACACGGAGCACAAGAGACACACATAACACTGGACACATGGAGCACAGGAGACACACAGAACACTGGACACATGGAGCACAAGGCGTATAAAACACAAGACACACACAGAACAAGACACATAATGAAGACATATCAAGTATTAAGACACACATAGTACACCATGAAGCTGCCGGAAAAAAAGTAAGAAGACACAGAGTGTAGGACATGGGAGCTTATTACTCACAAAGCACAAGGCACATACAGGACAGGACAAATAGACTGCAGGGCACAGGGCACATACAGGACAGGACAAACAGACTGCAGGGCACAGGGCACATACAGGACAGGACAAACAGACTGCAGGGCACAGGGCACATACAGGACAGGACAAATAGACTGCAGGGCACAGGGCACATACAGGACAGGACAAACAGATTGTAGGGCACAGTACACAGGGCACAGAGAACAGGAAAAACATAGAGCACATAGCACATAGATAACACGAAATCAAGTGGGCTGACTCACAGTACAGGACGCATGCAATGTGTGACAGAGCACAGGACAGACAGCATGTGACACAAAGCGCCGGACACACATGGAGCATAATACACAAAAATAACAGGAGTTTAAGGTGAGGGAGTCATAGTACAAGACAAACGGAGCGCCGGACACACATGGAGCATAATACACAAAAATAACAGGAGTTTAAGGTGAGGGAGTCATAGTACAAGACAAACGGAGCACAGGACACACATGGAGCATAATACACAAAAATAACAGGAGTTTAAGGTGAGGGAGTCATAGTACACGACAACCGGAGCGCCGGACACACATGGAGCATAATACACAAAAATAACAGGAGTTTAAGGTGAGGGAGTCATAGTACAAGACAAACGGAGCACAGGACACACATGGAGCATAATACACAAAAATAACAGGAGTTTAAGGTGAGGGAGTCATAGTACAAGACAAACGGAGCACAGGACACACATGGAGCATAATACACAAAAATAACAGGAGTTTAAGGTGAGGGAGTCATAGTACAAGACAAACGGAGCACAGGACACACATGGAGCATAATACACAAAAATAACAGGAGTTTAAGGTGAGGGACTCATAGTACACGACAACCGGAGCGCAGGACACACATGGAGCATAATACACAAAAATAACAGGAGTTTAAGGTGAGGGAGTCATAGTACACGACAACCGGAGCGCCGGACACACATGGAGCATAATACACAAAAATAACAGGAGTTTAAGGTGAGGGAGTCATAGTACAAGACAACCGGAACGCTGGACACACATGGAGCATAATACACAAAAATAACAGGAGTTTAAGGTGAGGGAGTCATAGTACAAGACAACCGGACGCCAGGACACACATGGAGCATAATACACAAAAATAACAGGAGTTTAAGGTGAGGGACTCATAGTACAAGACAAACGGAGCGCAGGACACACACAGAGCACAGAACATAGAGCGTAGGAAATGCAACACAGGAAATGAAGTGCAGGACACATGTAGCAGAGGTAAAAAAGCACAGGACACATATACAGCACATGACATAGAGAAAATGACCTGCACAGAACACAGGATTTGGAGCAGAGGACGAAGAGCACAGACACACAGAGCATATTGTACATGGAGCACATGACAAATGGACCATAAGACACAGAAAGCAATCCAACACGAACATCAAACACGAACACGAAACATTTAGAGCAAATGACACACATAACACAAGACTTGTGGAGCAAAAGCCACATAGCATAGCACACATGAATCACAGATCACGGTATACATATACAACAGACTTTTCAAGCTGTGGGACTCATAGTACTAGCAGGACAGGATGTAGACCACAGGACGCACGTAGTGCATAGGATACAGAGCACAGGACATAGAGTACATGATGCATAGAGCACAAGACATAGAGCACAGGCCATAGGGCACAGGACATGAAGCACATGACGCATAGAGCACAAGACATTGAGCACAGGCCATAGGGCACAGGACATGAAGTACATGACGCAGAGCACAGGCCATAGAGCACAGGACATGAAGTACATGACACAGAGCACAAGACATAGAGCACAGGCCATAGAGCACAGGACATGAAGTGCATGACACAGAGCACAGGCCATAGGGCACAGGACATAGAGTACATGACACAGAGCACAAGACATAGAGCACAGGCCATAGAGCACAGGACATGAAGTACATGACACAGAGCACAAGACATAGAGATCAGGACATAAAGTACATGACACAGAGCATAAGACATAGAGCACAGGCCATAGAACACAGGACATAGAGTACATGACACAGAGCACAAAACATAGAGCACAGGACATGAAGCACATGACACAGAGCACAGGACATACAGCACAGGCCATAGAGCACAGGACATGAAGCACATGACACAGAGCACAAGACATAGAGCACAGGCCATAGAGCACAGGACATAGAGTACATGACACAGAGCACAGGCCATAGAGCACAGGCCATAGGGCACAGGACATGAAGCACATGACACAGAGCACAAGACATAGAGCACAGGACATAGAGTACATGACACAGAGCACAGGCCATAGGGCACAGGACATGAAGAACATGACACAGAGCACAAGACATAGAGCACAGTACATTGAGTACCTGACACAGAGCACAAGACATAGAGCACAGGCCATAGGGCACAGAACATGAAGCACATGAAACAGAGCACAGGCCACAGAGCACAAGACATTGAGCACAGGCCATAGAGCACAGGACATAGAGTACATGACACAGAGCACAGGACATAGAGCACAGGACATAGAGTACATGACTCAGAGCACAAGACATTGAGCACAGGCCATATGGCACAGGACATGAAGTACATGACACAGAGCACAAGACATAGAGCACAGGCCATAGAGCACAGGACATAGAGTACATGACACAGAGCACAAGACATAGAGCACAGGCCATAGGGCACAGGACATGAAGTACATGACACAGAGCACAAGACATAGAGATCAGGACATAAAGTACATGACACAGAGCATAAGACGTAGAGCACAGGCCATAAAGCTCAGGACATGAAGTACATGACACAGAGCACAAAACATAGAGCACAGGCCATAGAGCACAGGACACAGAGCACAAGACATAGAGCACAGGACATAGAGTACATGACACAGAGCACAGGACATAGAGTACATGACACAGAGCACAAGACATAGAGCACAGGCCATAGGGCACAGGACATGAAGCACATGACGCATAGAGCACAAGACATAGAATGTACACCACCTTGAGTTGAGCACAGGGCATAAAGCACAGGCACATGGAGTCCAGGACAGAAAGAAAGGCCACATAGAGCACATGTTCAGAACATATGGAGCCCAGGCCACATAGAGCACATGACATAGTTCAGAACATATGGAGCCCAGGCCACATACAGCACATGACACAGAGTTCAGAACATATGGAGCCCAGGCCACACAGAGCACATGACATAGTTCAGAACATAATTATGGAGCCCAGGCCACATACAGCACATGACACAGAGTTCAGAACATATGGAGCCCAGGCCACATAGAGCACATTACATAGAGTTCAGAACATATGGAGCCCAGGCCACATACAGCACATGACATAGTTCAGAACATATGGAGCCCAGGCCACATACAGCACATGACATAGTTCAGAACATATGGAGCCCAGGCCACATACAGCACATGACATAGTTCAGAACATATGGAGCCCAGGCCACATACAGCACATGACACAGAGTTCAGAACATATGGAGCCCAGGCCACATACAGCACATGACATAGTTCAGAACATATGGAGCCCAGGCCACATACAGCACATGACAGAGTTCAGAACATATGGAGCCCAGGACGCATAGAGCACAGGACATAGAGTTCAGAACATATGGAGCCCAGGCCACATACAGCACATGACATAGAGTTCAGGACATATGGAGCCCAGGCCACATACAGCACAGGACATAGAGTTCAGAACATATGGAGCCCAGGCCACATACAGCACAGGACATAGAGTTCAGAACATATGGAGCCCAGGCCACATACAGCACATGACATAGAGTTCAGGACATATGGAGCCCAGGCCACATACAGCACAGGACATAGAGTTCAGAACATATGGAGCCCAGGCCACATACAGCACAGGACATAGAGTTCAGAACATATGGAGCCCAGGCCACACACAGCACATGACATAGAGTTCAGAACATATGGAGCCCAGGCCACATACAGCACAGGACATAGAGTTCAGAACATATGGAGCCCAGGCCACATACAGCACAGGACATAGAGTTCAGAACATATGGAGCCCAGGCCACATACAGCACAGGACATAGAGTTCAGAACATATGGAGCCCAGGCCACATACAGCACATGACATAGTTCAGAACATATGGAGCCCAGGCCACATACAGCACATGACATAGTTCAGAACATATGGAGCCCAGGCCACATACAGCACATGACATAGTTCAGAACATATGGAGCCCAGGCCACATACAGCACATGACACAGAGTTCAGAACATATGGAGCCCAGGCCACATACAGCACATGACATAGTTCAGAACATATGGAGCCCAGGCCACATACAGCACATGACAGAGTTCAGAACATATGGAGCCCAGGACGCATAGAGCACAGGACATAGAGTTCAGAACATATGGAGCCCAGGCCACATACAGCACATGACATAGAGTTCAGAACATATGGAGCCCCGGCCACATACAGCACAGGACATAGAGTTCAGAACATATGGAGCCCAGGCCACATACAGCACAGGACATAGAGTTCAGAACATATGGAGCCCAGGCCACATACAGCACAGGACATAGAGTTCAGAACATATGGAGCCCCGGCCACATACAGCACATGACATAGAGTTCAGAACATATGGAGCCCAGGCCACATACAGCACAGGACATAGAGTTCAGAACATATGGAGCCCAGGCCACATACAGCACAGGACATAGAGTTCAGAACATATGGAGCCCAGGCCACATACAGCACAGGACATAGAGTTCAGAACATATGGAGCCCAGGCCACATACAGCACATGACATAGAGTTCAGAACATATGGAGCCCAGGCCACATAGAGCAGAGGACAGAGTTCAGAACACATGGAGCCCAGGCCACATACAGCACATGACATAGAGTTCAGAACATATGGAGCCCAGGCCACATACAGCACATGACATAGAGTTCAGAACATATGGAGCCCAGGCCACATAGAGCACATGACATAGTTCAGAACATATGGAGCCCAGGCCACATACAGCACATGACATAGAGTTCAGAACATATGGAGCCCAGGCCACATACAGCACATGACATAGAGTTCAGAACATATGGAGCCCAGGCCACATACAGCACAGGACATAGAGTTCAGAACATATGGAGCCCAGGCCACATACAGCACATGACATAGTTCAGAACATATGGAGCCCAGGCCACATACAGCACATGACACAGAGTTCAGAACATATGGAGCCCAGGCCACATAGAGCACATGACATAGAGTTCAGAACATATGGAGCCCAGGCCACATACAGCACAGGACATAGAGTTCAGAACATATGGAGCCCAGGCCACATAGAGCACATGACATAGTTCAGAACACATGGAGCCCAGGCCACATACAGCACAGGACATAGAGTTCAGAACATATGGAGCCCAGGCCACATACAGCACAGGACATAGAGTTCAGAACATATGGAGCCCAGGCCACATACAGCACATGACATAGAGTTCAGAACATATAGAGCCCAGGCCACATACAGCACAGGACATAGAGTTCAGAACATATGGAGCCCAGGCCATATACAGCACAGGACATAGAGTTCAGAACATATGGAGCCCAGGCCACATAGAGCACATTACATAGAGTTCAGAACATATGGAGCCCAGGCCACATAGAGCACATTACATAGAGTTCAGAACATATGGAGCCCAGGCCACATAGAGCACAGGACATAGAGTTCAGAACATATGGAGCCCAGGACGCATACAGCGCATGGCACAGAACATATGGAGCCCAGGCCACATACAGCACATGACATAGAGTTCAGAACATATGGAGCCCAGGCCACATACAGCACATGACATAGAGTTCAGAACATATGGAGCCCAGGCCACATACAGCACAGGACATAGAGTTCAGAACATATGGAGCCCAGGCCACATACAGCACATGACATAGTTCAGAACATATGGAGCCCAGGCCACATACAGCACATGACACAGAGTTCAGAACATATGGAGCCCAGGCCACATAGAGCACATGACATAGAGTTCAGAACATATGGAGCCCAGGCCACATACAGCACAGGACATAGAGTTCAGAACATATGGAGCCCAGGCCACATAGAGCACATGACATAGTTCAGAACACATGGAGCCCAGGCCACATACAGCACAGGACATAGAGTTCAGAACATATGGAGCCCAGGCCACATACAGCACAGGACATAGAGTTCAGAACATATGGAGCCCAGGCCACATACAGCACATGACATAGAGTTCAGAACATATAGAGCCCAGGCCACATACAGCACAGGACATAGAGTTCAGAACATATGGAGCCCAGGCCATATACAGCACAGGACATAGAGTTCAGAACATATGGAGCCCAGGCCACATAGAGCACATTACATAGAGTTCAGAACATATGGAGCCCAGGCCACATAGAGCACATTACATAGAGTTCAGAACATATGGAGCCCAGGCCACATAGAGCACAGGACATAGAGTTCAGAACATATGGAGCCCAGGACGCATACAGCGCATGGCACAGAACATATGGAGCCCAGGCCACATAGAGCACATTACACAGAGTTCAGAACACATGGAGCCCAGGCCACATAGAGCACATTACACAGAGTTCAGAACATATGGAGCCCAGGCCACATACAGCACATTACACAGAGTTCAGAACATATGGAGCCCAGGCCACATACAGCACATTACACAGAGTTCAGAACACAAGGAGCCCAGGCCACATAGAGCACATTACACAGAGTTCAGAACATTCAGTGCAGAACTCATAGAGTACAGGACATGTATTGAGTGCAGAACATGACTCCTGTAACACAGGGCAAATGGGGTACAAGACACTGAGCAGAGAGAGAGAACAAGAACAAAACTTTAATCTCCAGGCCTCTAGCCCCTAGACAGAGGTCAAAAGTACACAATATGGTGATCACGCAGCGACAACAAAATGTAAAATACATACTAACTTAAACCTGTAGAACAAAAGTGCTTCTTGTGCATAGTAAATTAATTCTAACTTTCATCATTGTTGTCACAGAATTCCTGTCATATCTTCAGGGCATTAAATATATAAACACAGAGTTTACGAATACTGTAAACAGAACCATTCTTCAGCAAGTGAACATACGATTGACCTTCAGAGTTTAGATGTTTTTTGCAGCAGGTTATTGTAAAGAACACAATTGTTTATAAAATGGTTTTCATCTTCGACCACATTACAACATTTACATGCGCAATTTGAATTATATTTGAAAGATCTTCTAAAAAATGATCCATTTACTGGGAGCAAACCAAGCTGTAATTTTACCAAACAGTCCCTAAAACACTTTTTATCCACAAAGTCAAAATATTGCTCACACCGAAAACCAGTTTTAAACAGTCTGTAGTTATGATATATATATATATATATATATATATATATATATATATATATATATATATATATATCTGACTCGTCCCACTCTTGCGTAAATATATCCTTCATTCTCCAGAAACATCCGGGTGTTTATAAGGTACAGTATTGTTACTGCCTCTGAAGTCAATGTATGGCAAGTGCAACATACTACAGTGACTACCACCATCACCACCATTTGCCACAATTATGATAGAACGAAATGAATACTTTTATGCATGCATATAAAATAGAAGAAAAGAAGAAAAAAGAAGAAAAGAAGAAATAATAAGGACAAAAGAAGCAAAACAAAACAAGATAAAATGAGAAAGCAAGAAAAAGAACAACAACAACAACTGATACAATAAATGAAACATAACTGACCTCTTTATTACTGCCTACAGTAATTCAAAGATCAGGGTTAGTGTTGGAAGGGGTGAAGATATTTTTGCAGACTTGATTTGAAAATAGGAAGAGAACTGCCTGTTTGTATGTGCATAGGAAGGGAGTTCCACAGGGATGCACCCGAAAATGCAAAACTAGTTTTGAACATACCAATTCGGGTGCGTGGTAAAATGTATTTGTTAGAGCCACATTGGCATGAGGCTCGTGTAAGCATGTGTTTGAGATATTGTGGTGCCAAGTTACTGTGTGTTTTGTACATGAGTAATACTTTGTTAATTCTAGCTGTTTTTGAAGTGGAAGGATATTTAATCTGGCTTGCTTTTCTAAAGTTGACAGTGGCTTCTCTCTTGTGGAGAGAATTTTGTTTGTGAAGATGAACATCTGCAGCACAGCTCCAGATAACGTATGCATAGCTGATGTGAGAAAGACAGTGAGCGTGGAAGAACATTTTGCGAGCTTCACTGTCTATGTAAGGTTTCAGCTGATTGAGTAAAAACAGACTGCATGCCAACCTTTTACATACAGAATCAATGTGAGCTTGCCATTTCACAGAGAGAGAGAGAGAGAGAGAATGGTGAAAACGATGATAAAGATGAATACAATATGATTACAAATGTACTCACTTGTCACAGTGACGGAAAAGCGACAGGTCCCTGTGTTACCACTGGTGTCTGTGGCTGTGTACGTCACATAGGTCACCCCGGCCACAAAGGGAGATCCAGGCACCACATCACTGGTGATGTCCACTGTTTCTCCAGAGTTATCAGTCACAGTGGGTGAAGCCCACGTGACCGTCGTGTCCTGACCCAGACGTGAGGCGAATTCTTCAACATTGTCTGGGCAGTCCAGGGTTGGAGCCTGTGTGTCTGACAAGTGCAGGTAGTATGTTCTGATTTCTTATTTCAATATAAAGTGTTTTGAACAATCCATTTATGGTAAAATTATCATAACTCATTTATTATCAGCATCAGCACTTGAACTTTTAGAATTACCATCGTAAATATATATGTGCAAAATGGTTGGTTTGTTTTCTTCAAAACAGGATAAAAGTGACCACAAATAAATAACCATCAACTTAGAGTAATGAAAGTGAAACAAGATAGTGATTGTTCAATCTGTTATCACTGAAACAATTCAAGCAGACCAGCAGGGAATGTGCAGCCTTGATTACAAGGCTGTCAAAATCCAGGTAGTCCAAGATAAAGATTGTTTTTCTTCGGGGAGGGCAAGACTTGCTAAGTGAGCAATGCGTGCACACCACATATCACAGGTGTCGACATTAATTCCCAACGCACACAATGAGTACAGAGCCAGCCAGGAAAGCAGTCTACGCCACTCCTCACATTAATAAAGTAAGCTTTTATTTTGTAAAAGTGAAATATATGTGTAACACTGATATTGTATTGTATTTGGAAAGTCCATTTAATCCAGGCTCAGGACTCTGGGATCGACAATGTGCAATGATGGATGCCTACAGTGATATTCATCAGTAACGACACAACACTTTGTCAACCAAGCAGGTCTGAAAGAGCCTTTCCATCAGAAGTTTATGTTCCAGTCATGAAACTAGACCATCCTGATTTCTGAACTATGATTTATCATTTCATGAAAGATTTGACAGTTATCCCAACCAGTGATGACAAGCAACGAACGAATCAACCAAAAAACCAAGCAAGCAAGCGGCCAGTTGATCACCTTTGCAAGATCCAGGCGTTGACCATTTACCGTCTGGCCCACAGGTGATGAGCAGCGGCTGCTGAGCAGTGTAGCCCTGGCTGCATGTCAACACACAGCTGGCCTGGTACTGATGGCCTGTGGGACATGTCAGACTGCCTGCCGCCACCACTGGAAGTGTCGGTGGGCACGTGACCACTGCCAACAGAGCACAACACACAGTGAATTCAGCTGGACACAGTGTTCCATTGCACAACAAGATGCCTCTTCCCACGGATTGTAACTCTGCTGACACGTGAACCGTTTCAATGATTCATAAGTCGTTGTTGTCGGCCTCCTTCCAACTCGAGAGACGATGGCAGCACCAGAAATGTAGTCACTGCTGGGCATTGCACTTCCTGCTGTGGCTGTGTAGACCGATGCTGGAGTGCATGTGGGACAGTTATAGGTAGATGCAGCTCGGTTTACAGAGTTTGACTTGCATGTGGCTCTTTTTTCTCCTCAGCACGTCAATGCGGTTTCTCTGTGCTTGTTTCACCACTCTCTGAATGGCAGACTGCCAGGGACAACATCATTCTGCAAGGCTTTCCCAGGACAGCACATCAATACTTGTACTTTTCAGGTCCCTTTTGCAAGCGTCTTTGACTTAGTTGGGGCGGCCTTGGAACCTAGATCCCTCTGATAGTTCGCCGTACAGCAGATCTTTAGGGATGCGGCTTTCATCCAGTCGGCGAACATGACCAAGCCACCAGCAAAGATGGCGTTGACTCAGAAGGGCGAAGACAGTTGTTAAGCCTGGACGCTCAAGCACTTCATTGTTTGGGATCTTGTCCTGCCATTGGATTCCAAGAGTGTGTCTGAGGCATCAGAATATGTGGTCCATGTTTCACTTGAGTAGAGCAGGGTGCTTAGAACGCAAGCTCTGTACACCTGCATCTTAGTGTTCACCGTCAAGACTTTGTTTGACCACACCCTCTTGTGAAGTTTGGACATGATCCCGGTGGCCTTCGCAATTCTGGAGTTGATCTCTGGCTCGAGAGAGAGATTTGAAGTTATTGTCGACCGCAGATACTGAAACCGGTCAACAGAGTTGAGCTCGTGGCTCCTGATGTGGATTATTGGAGGAGAGTTAGTGTCCTGTCCCATCACTTCGGTTTTTTTCGCTGCATGGTATTTTATTCATAAATGCCATAGCTCCTTAGAAGGGGGATAAACATGAAGATACGAAAGTCGCAAACAAATATGCACATAATCATGGTTTTACGAAAGCACTTCACCATTTAAACGCTTTATACAGATAGAGTGAACTGCTTACCAAGATTCATTTGTAGTTGACATTAAAAGAATAAGTTTGAATAAACAAGGTTGTATGATTTTTTTTTCCACTTTGATATCTCTCAGTTCTAAACAATCAAGCACAACATTAATCTCATGTTCCTTTGATTCTCTGCTAAATGGACAAATCATATCAGAAATGTTAGACTGTCTACATGTTAGGAAACACTTATGAATGCCTGTCAACATTCATAGACACTGACAGGTTGGTAGACAGACAGACAGACAAACACAGGCAGACATACTCTTTGCTCTCGATTCACCCCACCCAGGACACACTGACCTTGACAGACTGGCAGACAGACAGACAGGCAGACACTGGCAGACAGACGGACAGACAGACACTGACAGACGGACAGGCAGACAGACGGGCAGACAGGCAGACAGACACTGACAGACAGACAGACTGACACTGGCAGACGGACAGGCAGACAGACAGACACTGACAGACGGACAGGCAGACAGACGGACAGACAGGCAGGCAGGCAGGCAGACAGACACTGGCAGACAGACAGGCAGACAGACAGACACTGACAGATGGACAGACAGACAGGCAGACATACACTGGCAGACAGACGGACGGACAGACACACAGACACTGGCAGACAGACAGGCAGACATACACTGGCAGACAGACAGGCAGGCAGACAGACAGACACTGGCAGGCAGACAGACAGACAGGCAGAGAGACAGACAGACAGACACTGGCAGACAGACAGGCAGGCAGAGAGACAGACAGACAGACACTGGCAGACAGACAGACAGACAGACAGGCAGAGAGACAGACAGACAGACACTGGCAGACAGACAGACAGGCAGAGAGACAGACAGACAGACAGGTAGACAGACAGACAGACAGACACTGGCAGACAGACAGACAGGCAGAGAGACAGACAGACAGACACTGGCAGACAGACAGACAGGCAGAGAGACAGACAGACAGACACTGGCAGACAGACAGACAGGCAGAGAGACAGACAGACAGACACTGGCAGACAGACAGACAGGCAGAGAGACAGACAGACAGACACTGGCAGACAGACAGACAGAGAGACAGACTGACAGACACTGGCAGACAGACAGACAGGCAGAGAGACAGACAGGTAGAGAGACAGACAGACACTGGCAGACAGACAGACAGACACTGGCAGACAGACAGACAGACACTGGCAGACAGACACTGGCAGACAGACAGGCAGGCAGAGAGACAGACAGACAGACACTGGCAGACAGACAGACAGGCAGAGAGACAGACAGGTAGAGAGACAGACAGACACTGGCAGACAGACAGACAGACAGAGTCAGAGAGACAGACAGGTAGAGAGACAGACAGACACTGGCAGACAGACAGACAGACACTGGCAGACAGACAGACAGACAGAGGCAGAGAGACAGACAGGTAGAGAGACAGACAGACACTGGCAGACAGACAGACAGACACTGGCAGACAGACAGACAGGCAGAGAGACAGACAGACAGACAGGTAGACAGACAGACAGACAGACACTGGCAGACAGACAGACAGGCAGAGAGACAGACAGACAGACACTGGCAGACAGACAGACAGGCAGAGAGACAGACAGACAGACACTGGCAGACAGACAGACAGGCAGAGAGACAGACAGACAGACACTGGCAGACAGACAGACAGGCAGAGAGACAGACAGACAGACACTGGCAGACAGACAGACAGAGAGACAGACAGACAGACACTGGCAGACAGACAGACAGGCAGAGAGACAGACAGGTAGAGAGACAGACAGACACTGGCAGACAGACAGACAGACACTGGCAGACAGACAGACAGACACTGGCAGACAGACACTGGCAGACAGACAGGCAGGCAGAGAGACAGACAGACAGACACTGGCAGACAGACAGACAGGCAGAGAGACAGACAGGTAGAGAGACAGACAGACACTGGCAGACAGACAGACAGACACTGGCAGACAGACAGACAGACAGAGTCAGAGAGACAGACAGGTAGAGAGACAGACAGACACTGGCAGACAGACAGACAGACACTGGCAGACAGACAGACAGACAGACACTGGCAGACAGACAGACAGACAGACAGACACTGGCAGACAGACAGACAGACAGACACTAGCAGACAGACAGACACTGGCAGACAGACAGACAGACAGACAGACAGACACTGGCAGACAGAGTCTTTGTTCCCTATCCACCCCATTCAGGACCTTGACAGGTTGGCAGTGCAGGACTCCAGGTCCTGGTGTCCAGGCATGTCACAGTGGCTGACCCCTGGACCTGATAGCCCCTGGTACAGCTGGCCATGCACTTTGACCCCTCCAGGTTGCCATTGTCACAGGTCACATGACCATTGGTAATAGACGGGCTGGCGCATCGTCTCTCTGTTAAGAACATTGCAAACCTTTTCACCCAATACTTGTCTTTCTGACAATATTTCGTAATATATCATATGTATGTTTGTATGGATATGTATATATGTATGTATATGTCACAAGTCTGTTTTGTTTTTTTTCTTGTGTGTGTTCTCATTCATATCATACATATAGTACTGCATTCATAACTCTCAGTTTTTAACAGATCCAGTATGGGGGTTTTCCCATTTATTGAATGAGAAAAAAAGAAGAAATCAAAATTAATTACATCCTTATCAAATATCATTCCCTCACAAAGCCATACAAATCATTCTCATGCATTACTTCTTCCTCGTTCGTGGGCTGCCACTTCCATGTTCACTCGCACACACGAGTGGGCTTTTACATGTATGACCGTCAATATTCACGCCATGCAGGCAGTCATACTCCGTTTTCGGGGAGGGGTGGTGGTGCATGTTCTTGTTTCCAGGTGTGTATTTTTGTTTCCAAAACCCACCAAAAACGCTGACATAGATGTTGGTTTTTTTGTTTTTTTTTCATCTTGTGCATGTGTGTGCACACGATGGGGGTTCAGGCACTTGCAGGCCTGCACATCTGTGGACGTGGGAGATCGGAAAACTCTCCACCCTTTACCCACCCAGCCCTGTGACCGGGGTTCGGACCTGGGTCCCTCAGTTTGAAAGTCCAACATTTTAACCAGTTGGCTGTTGCGCCCGTGTGTGCATTACTTCAAATGCAATTTAATTAAAAACAAAAACAAACTTACAAAGAAAAACAAAAAATAAAATAGTTTCTACACTTACAATTTGTATGCAAAAAAAACAACACTATTTGAGCGGGGAAGTTTTACATTACTGGCTAGGTAACTGGCCATGGCTTATAATTACATTGCTGGCTAGGTAACTGGCCATGGCTTATAATTACATTACCGGCTAGGTAACTGGCCATGGCTTATAATTACATTACTGGCTAGGTAACTGGCCATGGCTTATAATTACATTACCGGCTAGGTAACTGGCCATAGCTTATAATTACATTACTGGCTAGGTAACTGGCCATGGATTATAATTACGAAGTACTCAGTTACAGTCTCAAGTCTTCTTATATCCAAAGCAGTTACTGATTAATGTAGAACAGCAGCACACTCTGAAAAACACAAAGACTTCCTGTCACTCACCAAAACCAGCAGGATCGTATCATAAAAGATCCACACAAACTGAAAAACAGTTTCTGCTTGCAGTCCATACAAACTGAAAAACAGTTTCTGCTTGCAGTCCATACAAACTGAAAAACAGTTTCTGCTTGCAGTCCATACAAACTGAAAAACAGTTTCTGCTTGCAGTCCATACAAACTGAAAAACAGTTTCTGCTTGCAGTCCATACAAACTGAAAAACAGTTTCTGCTTGCAGTCCACACAAACTGAAAAACAGTTTCTGCTTGCAGTCCATACAAACTGAAAACCCTTCCTTCTGTCAGTTCGAAACACAATGAATTCATACTTCAGTCCGCTGTTTAAGGTGCAAACCATTATACTTCTCACTTGTGGTGGGGATATAACATCTCAAGACACTTTAACAAAACATCAGGTGGAGAAAAATCTATTAGCCACAGGATTTGAAAAAAAGAAAGAAAAACAAAACAAAAACAAGAGAGGCAATGCCTTCAAGACTCACTTGTGATATGTACTTAATGAGTTAATCCAACAAAGGAATTCAGAAAAAAAAGAAATGGATGATCTGGCAAAAAGACACACACACGTGCGCACGCACGCACGCACACACACACACACACACACACACACACACACTTTGATCCAGATCTATATGTGTGTTTGGAAAAAAAAGTGAAATACCGGGAACATGGGCTGCTTCAGATGGAATTTTATATTTCGAACATGCAACTTTCAGTTCAACGAATACTCATTTCTGAAGAACAGCAGAAAATGTTATGTGGATCGATATATATGTTGACAGGCCCACTGGCAACACTAAACTAGAGCTTGCTTATTCACCCACACTTCAGTCAGTGGATGAGATGTTTAAAGTTAAACATCGAGGATTTTACTGATCTAAGTAAGACAAATGCAACGTCAAACTGACTGCCAAAGCTACACCAGTTAAACATCGAGGATTTTACTGATCTGAGTAAGACAGATGCTACGTCAAACTGACTGCCAAAGCTACACCAGTTAAACATCGAGGATTTTACTGATCTGAGTAAGACAGATGCTACGTCAAACTATCTGCCGAATGAGTAAGACAGATGGTACACCAAACTATCTGCCGAAGCTGCACCTTGCGTCAAAAGCTCACAATACTTGCTATTTCTACCGTCTGATTTGAAAAAAAATAAACAGTGTAGTTGTTACACACTTGTTCGTTCAGAACTGTGAAAAAACAAGGGCATACCCAAACCAAAAGTATGGGATAGTCTGCATATCTGGAACTGTTCCATTTCATTTTACATGGGTTACTTTGTGACGACAGTCAGCCATGGTACGACAACTTGCATGTTGATAACACCAACCTGCCGCCCCTCTGAGTCAAGTGAATGGACTATACTGCGACAGCTAATTTTAGACAGGCTGCAAGCTGCCAAAACACCCGTCTGTACCTCGAAACATTGCTGTCTGCCAGGAGTTGCAAAATATATTTGTACTAGGCCTCCAAACGATATGAAAAACAGACATACTAAAGTTTATATCATTGTTAAAAAAATTAAAACATCTTTCAAGGCTGGGTACTGCGTGTTTTGCACACTTCCACAGACTACTATAAATAAATGCAAAGTTGGCTTCAGTCAAAGGTGACCCTTCGTGCATGCACAATGCAACGTGATGTAACATGATGTAACTGACAAATATTGTGCTTGGAAAATCGATTATGTTTTTTGGTGTCATATACTGTTCCATGTCAAACTGATGCAAACTAGGCCTATCGTTTGCTCTTTTTGGCCAAATTTCGCACAGCTAATGGTGAAAAGACACTCTGTCTTGCCCGGTCTGCTCTTAGCCAATCAAACGCCTCTAAAAACTACAAGCGCTGAATCATTCCTTTGGCCAAGACTCTCGACGCCATCTTGTCAGGTTTAGGCTCTGTCTCGTCTAACGGCCTTATTTTGTTGCATGCAGCTTGATTTTATTGTATTCTTACCTTTTGTATACTCGATTCGACTCTGCCCCCTTGAATCGTACCTTTTCTCTACCTCTCAGTTGATCCTGTCTTTCCTTTCTCTGTTGGGGATCGGATTTTTCACTTGGTGCCTAAGCGCAGTTACCATGCCACGAACGTCATCCCACAACAGCAATTATACTGGGTTCAAGACTCGGCAAGAGACTCTCCCAGCCTAGAGCTCATGGTTTCTCCCGATAGGGACTGCGGTGATGCATCTTTGGACGCTGACCATGAAGGCGACGCTCGTCCCATTAAAACAGTCATGAAGGGGACCGGGGGGAAAGGGGTATGAGCGTCACCTCCCGAGGTGTCCATGCGGGAAGCAGGAATAAGTGGGAATGGCAAGTCCTCTTTTGGCAGTGGGGACTCAGGGCTAGGCCTGAGCTGTCAAGTGGAGGCCATGCCCGGCCGTAACCCTGGTCCCCACGCTGAGACAGCCCTCAGGGTCTCCATTGCTATTTCCCCTCCTCCCTCCACTGCCAAGCCCCCTCCCCCACCTCAGTCTGTGGGGGAGACAGTTTTGGTTCCAGGGGGGGGGGGGGGGGGGGGAGACCTCTACTTTGCCCAAACCTAGGCCAAGCCACCCCAGTCTCCCCATGGGAGGGGATTCGGGGCGCGTGGCCACCTGCTTTGCAGGTCTGCCCGCTATCCGGCCAGTCTCACCTGCCAGGTTTTTCCCTTCATGGAGGTCAAGGTACCAGTGACCCTCTGGGGTGGGGTCACAGGATGGCTGGTGCCCACGGGCGGTTTCCCCCATTCTACCTGTACTGGGACGCACCTATGGTGCACACTGGGTTGCCGTGAGGACCAGTGGCCAACCCCTCGTCCTCTCCCCCCCGCCCCCCCCCCAGGTTCCAACCCAGCACATCTCACAGGGTCAAATCAAATCAAAAAATCAAATTTTGGTGCTTAGAGCCTCGCCGACCACTGAGTCCATCTCAAGGCTATCACCACGTCAATACCCACCACAAGTCAAAGGCAAATAAAAAATGAAAAAATTCCAATAAAAACTTGTCACCGCTTTAAGCTTTCCACTCATAGTTTAAAAAACCTGCCATAGTTCAAAACCTTCAAATCTGATTAAAAATGTTCACTTCTTTCAAGATGTCCATCAGCATCCACAGAGGGACATCACGAAACAAAGTCTTCAGAGAAACCGCCATGTAATGTCTGCGTCTAACGTCACGCAGATCCCAACAGTCAAGAGCACATGTTTCACAGTGAGAGGCTCATCACAGGGAATACATCGAGGGGCCTCTTCCCCCTTCAACAAGTAAGAATGATCAAAAAAAAAAAAAAAAAAAAAAGTGTGCCCCGTGCACAGTCTGCACAGCACAGATGCCTCCTTTCTGTTCTTCACCACAAATGGGAGGGTCTCTTTTAGGTCTGGACGGATTTGGAACAGCTTGTTTTCCATCTGGGTGTTCCACTCCTCTTGCCAAAGACCCTTAACTTGTAAGTATTCACCTTCTGCTTCATGTCTGTGTATGGTACAAAGGATCTCAATAATTTTTCCTTTACAGCATTCTTGGCCAGCTGGTCTGCCCTTTCGTTACCACAAATGCCAACATGGCCGGGAACCCAGGCCAACACACCATCATATCCTTTCTTCGTTACGAGAGTAAAAGCATCACAGAATTCCAGCAGTTTGGGATGAGTGAGATTCCTGCAGGCGATCGCCTCCAGGGCTGACAAGGAGTCAGAAAAGATCATGAATCTCTTTTGTTTCAAAGAGAGAACCATTTTTACCGCCAGAACCAGTGCAGTCAGTTCCGCAGTGTACACTGAGCTGTCAGACAGGATGTGTTCCGTTGAGGGCTGGTCAGGAAAGACGGGACAAAACGCAGATGCAGTGACTCCGTCTTCCGACTCTGATTCTTTGGAAAGTGGGAAATTTGTGGCAGAGTTCTGAAAAGTAAGTTCTGTAGGCCAGTGAACTGGTGGAGTCTTTACAGTACGAGGCCAGATCGAATCGGACCTCAGGTGTTTTAAAGGTCCACGGTGGGCTGTCGGGGAACTTGGAGAAGTCTGAGATGCCACCGATATCCAGATCGGCATTTTCTATGTGTGGCTGAGTGAGTCCAAGAGGTGGGATGCAGTTTGGGTTATCTTTAATTTTCTTGTTGAAGAGGTTGTTGAAGACACCATCGTAAGCAGGGTTTTTGGGTTCAGAAAACAGTTTCTAGTAGTGGTTTAGGGCAGCTTCAAATGTGGTTGGAGAGAGGCAGTTCCCCTGCCTCTGCGTACAAGCTGTGCACAGGGGTGGTGCGGAACGCAGCTAAGCTGAGACGGAGCACTTGGTGGTGTATAGGGTCCAGCAGTTTCAGGTAAGACGGTCTGGCCGAGCCGTACACTACACACCCGTAATCCAGTTTGGACTGGACCAGGGCTCTGTAGAGGTGAAAGAGAGTTCTCTTATCAGCGCCCCAGTTTGTGTGTACCACAACTCGGATGATGTTCAGGGCTTTTTGACAAGATATTTTCAGCTGTTTGATATGGCTGAGGAAGTTCAGCTTCTGATTGAAAATGACCCCAGAAATCTGGCTTCCTTGACCGCCGGGATGGTGGGTTTTTTCCAGATGGATTTCAGGGTCCAGATAGAATTGGCGAAAGTTATGAAAATGAATACACTGAGTTTTAGAGGATGAAAAGGTGAAACCGTTCTCCTCTGCCCAACACTGATTTTTTTCCACGCAGAGCTGAAGCCGTTGCTGGATGCTGGCATACGTGCTGCCAGTTGCATACAGGGCGAAATCGTCCACAAACAGTGAGCTCTCTGATCCCTTCTGAACCGATTGGACGATGATGTTTATTTTGATGCTGAAGACAGCTGGAGACAGAATGCTCCCTTGCGGAACACCCAGCTCCTGCTCGTGAATGTCGGACAGGGTGGTGCCGACCCTCACCTGGAATTGTCTGTCATGCAAAAAATTGTGGATAAACTGGGGCAGGTGTCCTCGGAAGCCAAACTTGTGCAGATCTGAGCATGAGAGGATTCCAACTTTCCAGGTGGTATTGTAGGCTGTCTCTAAATAAAAAAATATGGCCACCACATGCTGTTTGTTGACAAAAGCGTTCCCCACTGTTGTTTCCAGACGAACCAAATGGTCAACGGTAGATCGATGCTTGCGGAAACCGCACTACCGTTGACCATCTTCTCCATCAGTTTGCAGATGCAGCTGGTCAGTGCTATTGGGTGGTAGTTAGAGGGGCTCAAGGGGCCTTTTCCCGGTTTTGGCACCGGGATTATGAGGGCTTTCCGCCAGGAGGGTGGAAAAAAGCCTGTGGTCCAGATGTGGTTGTAAACTCTGAACAGGGTGTCCAGACAGGTTTCGGGAAGATGTTTTAACAGTGTATAATGAACCTTGTCCATTCCCGGAGAGGAATCCGTGCAGGTCTGAAGGGCAGATTTTAGTTCATTCTTAGTGAAAGGAAGGTTGTAGCTCTCTGTGTTGCCAGAAGAGAAGTTGCAGGGCGTTTTTTCTTTCAGGTTTTTGGTTTTGAGAAACAGAGCAGATCTGTTGGCAGATCTAGAGTTCAGTTTGATTGTGGAGGCTAGCAAATTAGTGACTGCTTTCTTCTCTGTGATCAGAGTGTCTGAGAGCTTGAGATGGTGAAAAGTTGGTCAGACGTTTTTGCCTTTGATTTTTTTTTAAAACCCTCCACACTTTCTTCTTGAGTGTGTTGGAGGTTAAAGAAGAGCAAAAATCTCTCCATGATTTTCTCTGGCTCTTTTTAAGAAATATATCTGGCTTTCGCCCTCAGCTGCTGATGGGTGCGAATGCTATCGGTCTCCAGTCTCCAAAAGACGCATCGTTGCGCTCTCTTCCAAGACCTACGGGCATCCTGACATTCAGCGTTGAACCAGGGCGTTCTTGGCATCTGAGGTTTGGAGGAAGACGATGGGACTGTTGCTTTGGCGCAATCTAAAATGATCTGTGTCAGAGTGTCAGCAGGATCCTTGCTTTGTAAGACCGTTTCTTCCTGCAGCTCCGCTCTTAACTTCGTGGTAAAAATTTCCCAGTCGGCTTTGTCATAGTTCAGGCGGTCAGGCAGAGAGTCACCTTCCACATCTGTGGAATGGAGGACGACAGGAAAGTGGTCACTCCCGTGCAGATCATCGTGCACTTTCCACTCGTAGTCCAGGACCAACGATGGATCACAGACCGACAGATCTAAACACGAGAGCTTCCCAGAAGACAGATGAAGGTAAGTGGGTGACTTGTCATTTAGACAACACAGGTCCATATCGGAAAGGTTTTCCAAAAGAAGACCTCGGGCTGATGTCACCTCACTTCCCCAGAGTGGGGAGTGGCCATTGAAGTCACCCAACAGTAAAAACGGTCGTGGAAGCTGGTTGACAAGGTTCATGAGGTCCTGCGTCTGAACACGGACAGGAGGAGGAAAATAGAGAGAACAGACAGGGATGGTTTTCTTAAGTGTGACTCTGACTGCCACCGCCTGTAAAGGGGTGCTTAAAGGAACTCTACTATATAAAAGGGACTTACGTACAAAAAGAGCGAACCTCCCGTCAATCCCTCTTGCTTCGGTTGAGCGGGCTTAAAAATGGAGTTAAAACCAGAGAGAGATAAAAACTTGCCATCTCTTTGCAGAGTTTCTTG